>NC_077229.1:371262342-371537342 GCF_027887165.1 Monodelphis domestica
ATTACAATAAAATTAGTTTTTACAAACTCATTAATATATAACTCCCAAGACTCGATATATTTTTATAAACACATCCTGTTTCTTCATTTTTATGTATTACTTTTTATTTTTACTTTTCTACAATTTTATATATTACTCCCCTATTTTAGAGAATGAGGAAAACAACTTAATTAAATTGAGGAAGACAATAGTCACTGAGGTGTGATTTGAGGTTTATCAAGCTCAACTTTTTTATGAGAAGGATCACATTTTTATGTATGAGAAAAGTAAAAATGTGAGGAAAGAGTCAGTAATTTTAAGTTTAGAACAAGTTGGATAGCTCATTATGTGACCTTGGATCTCTGTATTTTTTTTCACAACAACAACAAAAAAGAATGTGTTTTACTTAATGATATATGAGATTCCACCTAGCACTAAAATTATGTTAACAACTTTACCCAGATGTATACCTTTTAATTGAAAACTCTTTGAAACTGCAAAGCAATAACTCATAAATTTGTGCTTTCTAATGGTAGGCTTTCAAGTGTAAAGATACCCTATGGTGAAGAATGATAAATAGATATGCAGACAGACATAAATAGACAGACAGACAGACAGATGGATAGATAGATACAAATAGATACAGATATAAAAACAGATAATTATATCGATATCTCTATCGCCTCTCTCTTTACTTATTTTTGGAGCAGGGCATCTTCTTTATTCCACTAAAATTACAACACATATGGAATCACTTCTGCTTGAAAGTAGACTTAGATGAAGCAAGCCAACAGTTCAGAATTGAAGAGTGTTAGAGAGGATCACCATTTACTTTAGAAAGTCAAATTATTATAAACCATAATTATCCCTTCAGGATTGATTCAAACAGACTGTTGTAGACATATCTAAATTTAATGGTTAAATTTTTATTGTTCTTGCTTTATTTTAAAGAAATCACCTTTATAAAGTTAGTCTATTTACATAAATTACATCAATATGAATATTACATGCTGTATTTGCCTTAAGAAGGAAAAATTCCTGTCTTCAAGACTTTAAAATCCTAATTTGTACAACAAAACAAATGCACATGATACAACTCAAGTGATATTAAATATTATGCTGTTGGTATTGATTGTGTGTACTGTGAGAGTTTCAAGTAGGGAGAAATCAGTGCTAAATGGAATCACCGTAGAAGCTGGGACTCCTGGTGTAGTTAAGCCTTAACCTGAGACTTTAAAGCCATACAAGATTTGAAGAGATGTCGAGGGGGAGAATAATACTCTGGGTAAGGGAAACAACATAATTAAAGGCCTGGATTTAGGGAACATTGCTGTCTGCAAGGGAACAGGAAAGAAAATGAAGCTGACAGCAAAAGACCGAGGGCCTGTGTTGACACTATATAAGGCTGATTTGTAGAGGTGGACTTGAATAATTTTCTTTCAGTCCTTTGAGTCACATCAAAACTGAAACAATGAAAATTAGAATATTGAAAGGAGTTTTGATTTATTATCCTTTACTTCTTTTCTTAATTATAATGAGGGCACAAACCTAGGAAATAACTTGGTGATGGCTAATTTATTCACAGACAATATTTGTCATGCTTATGAATTAGCCAATAATAATCAGTTATAATTCACTCCAACACTCTAATTCACTGGAGATGAATCAAGCTAATAAGCTACCAGGGAAAAATCAGCTATTTTAACTACCTCTAATTTACATTTTAGCACAGTTTATTTGCATTGAGGGAAACATTTTCATATTTTCAGGGTTGCTAAAACATTATAAACATTTATACATGTTTAATTTATTTAGAATGTAGGTGGTATATGAAAGAGTAACAATCCATTAATACCACTACCAATAAATATATGCCAGTTATTTTAAAAATTCAGAAACATTTTGATCACCCTTTACATAGCTTTTATGAGATTTGTCATTACTTAAAAACGAGCATGTATTTATCGTATATTTATATTTAACTATTTAAATAACACTAATGTGATACAGTGATACCTTTTCATCTTTCATAACAAAAGGTAGAATCATGAAATTCTAAAAGATTTCATAGAATGAACATATTTTTTATTTTAAATAATATTTTATTTGATCATTTCCAAGCATTATTCATTAAAGACAAAGATCATTTTCTTTTCCTCCCTCCGACCCCCCATAGCCGATGCATGATTCCACTGGGTGTCACATGTGTTCTTGATTCGAATCCATTTCTATGTTGTCAATATTTGCATTAGAGTTTCTTTAGAGTCTCTCCTCTGTTATGTCCCCTCAACCGCTGTAGTCAGGCAGTTGCTTTTCCTCGGTGTTTCCACTCCCATAGTTTATCCTTTGCTTATGCATAGTGTTTTTTCTCCTGGATCCCTGCAAATTGTTCAGGGACATTACACCGCCACTAATGGAGAAGTCCATTATGTTCGATTATACCACAGTGTATTAGTCTCTGTGTACAATGTTCTCCTGGTTCTGCTCCTCTCGCTCTGCATCACTTCCTGGAGCTTGTTCCATTCTCCATGGAATTCCTCCACTTTATTATTCTTTTTGGCACAATAGTATTGCATCACCAACATATACGACAATTTCCTCAGCCATTCCCCAATTGATGGGCATCCCCTTGTTTTCCAGTTTTTGGCCACTGCAAAGAGCGCAGCTATGAATATTTTTGAACGAGTCTTTTTGTCCATTATCTCTTTGGGGTACATACCTAGCAGTGCTATGGCTGGGTCAAAGGGTAGATATTCTTTGGTCGCCCTTTGGGCATAGTTCCAAATTGCCCTCCAGAATGGTTGGATCAATTCACAACTCCACCAGCAATGAATTAACGTCCCTACTTTTCCACATCCCCTCCAGCATTCATTACTTTCCTTTGCTATCATGCTAGCCAGTCTGCTTGGTGTGAGGTGATACCTCAGAGTTGTTTTGATTTGCATCTCTCTGATTATAAGAGATTTAGAACACTTCTTCATGTGCTTATTAATAGTTTTGATTTCTTTATCTGAGAACTGTCTATCCATGTCCCTTGCCCATTTGTCAATTGGAGAATGGCTTGATTTTTTGTACAATTGATTTAGCTCTTAATAAATTTGAGTAATTAAACCTTTGTCAGAGGTTTCTATGAAGATTTTTTCCCAATTTGTTGTTTCCCATCTGATTTTAGTTACATTGGTTTTGTTTGTACAAAAGCCTTTTAATTTGATGTAGTCAAAATTATTTATTTTACATTTTGTGATTCTTTCTATGTCTTGCTTGGTTTTAAAGCCTTTCCCCTCCCAAAGATCTGACATGTATACTATTCTGTGTTTACCCATTTTACTTATGGTTTCCTTCTTTATGTTTAAGTCGTTCACCCATTTTGAATTTATCTTGGTGTAGGGTGTGAGGTGTTGATCTATTCCTAATCTCTCCCATACTGTCTTCCAATTTTCCCAGCAGTTTTTATCGAATAGTGGATTTTTGTCCCAAAAGCTAGGATCTTTGGGTTTATCGTATACTGTCTTGCTGAGGTCGCTTTCCCCCAGTCTATTCCACTGATCTTCCTTTCTGTTTCTTAGCCAGTACCAAATTGTTTTGATGACTGCTGCTTTGTAATATAGTTTAAGGTCTGGGACTGCAAGGCCCCCATCATATGTGTTTTTTTTTCATTATTTCCCTGGATATCCTTGATCTTTTGTTATTCCAAATGAATTTTGTTATTTTTTTTTCTAAATCAGTAAAGAAATATTTTGGGAGTTCAATGGGTATGGCACTAAATAGATAGATGAGTTTGGGTAGGATGGTCATTTTTATTATATTGGCTCGTCCTATCCATGAGCAGTTAATGTTTTTCCATTTGCTCAAGTCTAGTTTTAGTTGTGTGGAGAGTGTTTTGTAGTTGTGTTCATATAGTTCCTGTGTTTGTCTCAGGAGATAGATTCCTAGGTATTTTATTTTGTCTAAGGTGATTTTGAATGGGATTTCTCTTTCTAGTTTTTGCTGCTGAGCTGTGTTAGAGATATATAGAAAAGCTGATGACTTATGTGGGTTTATTTTGTATCCTGCAACTTTGCTAAAGTTGTTAATTATTTCAATTAGCTTTTTGGTTGAATCTCTAGGATTCTTTAAGTAGACTATCATGTCATCTGCAAAGAGTGATAACTTGGTCTCCTCTTTGCCTATTTTGATGCCTTCAATTTCTTTTTCTTCTCTAATTGCTACTGCTAGTGTTACTAGTACAATGTCAAATAGTAGAGGTGATAATAGGCATCCTTGTTTCACTCCTGATCTTATTGGGAATGCATCTAGTTTATCCCCATTGCAGATGATATTAGCTGATGGTTTTAGATATATACTGTTTATTATTTTTAGGAATGACCATTCTATTCCTATGCTTTCTAGTGTTTTTAATAGGAATGGGTGTTGTATTTTATCAAAGGCTTTTTCTGCATCTATTGAGATAATCATGTGGTTCTTGTTGGTTTGCTTGTTGATGTGGTCAATTATGTGGATGGTTTTCCTAATATTGAACCAGCCCTGCATCCCTGGTATAAATCCTACTTGGTCATGGTGGATGATCCTTCTGATCACTTGCTGGAGTCTTTTTGCTAGTATCCTATTTAAGATTTTTGCATCTATATTCATTAGGGAGATTGGTCTATAGTTTTCTTTCTCTGTTTTTGACCTGCCTGTTTTTGGAATCAGTACCATGTTTGTGTCATAAAAGTAGTTTGATAGAACTCCCTCTTTGCTTATTATGTCAAATAGTTTTTATAGTATTGGGATTAACTGTTCTCTGAATGTTTGATAGAATTCACTGGTGAATCCATCAGGCCCTGGGGATTTTTTCTTAGGAAGTTCTTTGATAGCTTGCTGGATTTCATTTTCTGATATGGGATTATTTAAGAATTCTATTTCCTCTTCTGTTAGTCTAGGCAGTTTGTATTTTTGTATATATTCATCCATATCACCTAAATTGGTGTATTTATTGCCATATAATTTGGCAAAGTAATTTCTAATGATTGCCTGAATTTCCTCTTCATCTGAGGTGCTGTCCCCCTTTTCATCTTTGATGCTCTTAATTTCCTTTTCTTCCTTCCTTTTTTTAATTAGATTGACCAGTACTTTGTCTATTTTGTTTGTTTTTTCAAAGTACCAGCTTCTTGTCTTATTTATTAAATCAATAGTTCTATCACTTTCGATTTTATTAATTTCTCCCTTAATTTTTAGGATTTCTAGTTTGGTTCTCTGCTGGGGGATTTTAATTTGATCCCTTTCGAGTTTTTTTTAATTGCATTTCCAATTGATTGATCTCTGCTCTCCCTACTTTGTTGAGATATGTACTCAGGGATATGAATTTATCTCTGATTACCTCTTTGGCTGCATCCCAAAAGGTTTGAAAGGATGTCTCCCCATTGTCATTTTCCTCAGTGAAATTATTAATTGTTTCTATGATTTCTTCTCTAACTAAACTGTTTTGGAGTATCATATTGTTTAATTTCCAATTAGTTTTTGATTTGGTTTTCCATGTACCTTTACTGATCATTATTTTTATAGTCTTGTGATCTGAGAAGGCTGCATTTATTATTTCTGCTTTTCTGCATTTGTGTGCTATATTTCTGTGACCTAATGTATGGTCAATTTTTGTGAATGTGCCATGTGGTGCTGAGAAGAAGGTGTATTCCTTTTTATCCCTATTTATTTTTCTCCATATGTCTATTAATTCTAATTTTTCTAAGATTTCATTCACTTCTTTCACCTCTTTCTTATTTATTTTTTGTTTTGATTTATCTAAATTTGGTAGTGGTTGGTTCAAGTCTCCCACTAATATGGTTTTACTGTCTATTTCTTCCTTCAATTCTCCTAGTTTCTTCATTAGAAATTTGGGTGCTATATTATTTGGTGCATACATGTTGATTAGTGATATTTCCTCATTATCTAAAGTCCCTTTTAACAAAATATAATTACCTTCCCTATCCCTTTTGATCAGGTCTATTTTTGCTTTGGCTTCATCAGATATCATGTTTACCACTCCTGCCTTCTTTCTGTCAGTTGAGGCCCAGAAGGTCTTACTCCATCCTTTAATTCTGACCTTGTGGGTGTCTACCTGCCTCATGTGTGTTTCTTGAAGACAACATATGGTAGGGTTTTGGATTCTAATCCATTCTGCTATTCGTCTACGTTTTATGGGTGAGTTCATCCCATTCACGTTCAAGGTTATGACTGTCACTTGTGGACTCCCTGGCATTTTGATAACCTTCCCTAATTCTAACCTTTTTTCCTTTGGCTTTACCTTTTAGACCAGTGATTTACTTTGAATCATTACCCCTTATCCCCTCCCTTGATATGTTTCCCTTTTTAGTCCCTCCCCTTTTGTTCCCTCTCCCTCCCCCCTCTCTTTCCTTCCCCTTTTGTTTTCCCTCTCCCCTTCTACCCCTTGGTTTTCCCTTCTCCCTACCCTTGTTGGGTAAGATAGACTTCAAGATCCCAATGGATCTGGATGTTTTTCCCTCTCAGAGTTGATTTCCCTGAGAGTAAGGTTTAAGTAAAAACTGTCTTTGTCTCCTGCTTATAGGAGTTTTCTTCCCCTCCCCTTCCCATGTGTATCTTTGTATGAGAATGACTATTCTATTTGGTCTTTCTGTTCCCCCTATTTACACATTACATGTTCCCTACATATTAATTTAGATAGATAGATATAAATATAGTCCTTAAAGAAGAGAGTTTGAATAAAAGAAGAACATAACATTTTTCTCCTTTTCCCTTTCCTTCATATTTACCTTTTCAGGTATTCCATGCTCTTTGATTTTCGATATCGAACTTTCCACAGAGCTCTGGTCTTTTTGTTGCAAAAAGTTTGAAATCTTCTATTTTGTTGAATGCCCATACTTTCCCTTGGAAGTATATAGTCAGTTTTGCTGGATAGCTGATTCTTGGTTGAAGACCCAGCTCTCTTGCCTTTCTGAAAATCATGTTCCATGCCTTACGATCATTCAGAGTGGAACTTGCAAGGTCTTGTGTGACCCTTATTGGCATTCCTTTATATCTAAATTGTCTTTTTCTGGCTTCTTGCAGGATTTTTTCTTTTGCTTGAGAGTTTTGGAATTTGGCAATTACATTCCTGGGAGTTGTCTTTTGGGGGTTTAGTGTAGAGGGTGTTCTGTGAGCTCTGTCAGTGGCTGTATTGCCCCCTTGTTCTAGAATTCCTTGGGCAATTTTCTTTGATTATCTCTTGTATTACGATGTCGAGTTTGCTGTTTATTTCTGGCTTTTCTGGAAGTCCAATTATTCTTAAATTATCTCTTCTCCCTCTATTTTCCAAATCTGTCATTCTGTCAGTGAGATATTTTATGTTCTCTTCTAATTTCTTGGTCTTTTGGCTTTGCTTTATTAGTTCTTGCTTTAAAGCCTGGTTTTCCCTTTTCACTTTGGTCAAACTGGTTTTGTAGATGCGTAAATTTCTTTTGCATTATTTCCCGCTTTTCCTCCCAGAAGGCTTCCATCTTTTTGATCATTTCAGATTCAAATTCTTCATGGGTTTGTGGAGAGTTTCCATTTCCTTTGGAAGGTTTCGGGGCATTTGCTTGTGTTTCCTCTTCTATCTCTTCTGTGTTTTGTATTTTTGCTCCATAAAATGTGGCCAAAGTCGCCCCCTTCTTCTTCTTCTTTTTTTTTTTAATTTTGGGACTTTTGTGCTTCTGTGGAGTTTGCCATCTCTATCTGAGTGTGTGTGGGGAATTAGGTTTTCTTATCTCTGTCTGGTGTTCAGAGGTTTTAGCCCTAGGCAGATTGTCCATTCTATGCAGTTGTTGTTCTGTGTTCCTGGGAAGCCAGGAGTTGCTGGTGTGTCCCTGTTACTGCCCTCCTCTCCTCGGCACCCTCCTGATGCTTCTCCGTTGCCTTATTTCCACACTCTAAGCCTAGTTTGGCCCTTGTTCCTGTGCCTTAGCCGGCCAGTGCCTGCACTCTGTGGGGGGAGGGACCACAGCTTCCCGGAGCTCCAAGGGCTCCTAATGGGATTAGCTTTCCCTGGGTTGAATTTAGTATGCCTTGAGGCAGGGTCTTTTTTCTTGAGACTCCAGTGGAAGGATCCAGCCAGGGGGTTATAAACTCCCCCCTCTCTCTCTGTTTTCCTGCTGTCTGGGTGCCCCCTTGACTGGGTTAGGTTGTTTTCAGGATGTGTCCTTCAGAATAGCTGGCTCCGGAGGCCCTTTTGCCAGTCCTGAGGGTTGTTGTTGTTTCAGAAGACCCTGCTCTCTGAGTGGGAGGGGCCTCAGATTCCCTGGGCTCAGGGCGAGGGCTCCTGATAAGAAGATTAGCTTTCCCTGGGTTGAACTGAGATTTGGATGGAGGGATCAAGCCAGGGGTTTGCAAGCTTCCCCCCCACCCCATCTCTCTGTTTCCCTGCTGTCTGTGTGCCCCCACGACTGGGTCAGGTTGTTTTCAGGGTGCAGCCTTCAGAATAGCTGGCCCTGGGGTCCTTTTGTCAGCCCTGAGGGTTACTGTTGTTTCCACAGACCCTGCTCTCTGAGGGGGAGGGGCCGTGGCTTCCTGGAGCTCTGGGGGAGGCTCCTGAGAAGAAGATTAGCTTTCCCTGGATTGAATTGAGTGTGCCCTGAGGCAGGGACTTGAGACTTGGATGGAGGGATCCAGCCAGGGGGTTACAAGCTCCCCCGTCTTTCTGTTTCCCTGCTGTCTGGGTGCCCCCTCGACTGGGTAAGGTTGTTTTCAGGATGTGGCCTTCAGAATAGCCAGCTCCCGAGGCCCTTTTGCCAATCCTAAGGGTTGCTGTTGTTTCCAAAGACCCTGCTCTCTGAGGGGGAGGGGCCGTGGCTTCCTGGAGCTCCGAGGGCACTTCCCAGGGGGTTACGAGCTCCCCTGTCCCTCTCTCTTTCCCTGCTGTCTGGGTGCCCCCTCCACTGGGTTAGGTTGTTTTCAGGAAGAGGCCTTCAGAGTAGCAGGCCGTGGGGCTCTGAGGTTGCCTCTGCTGCCTCGGACTCGGACTCAGCGCTCTGGGTTGGGGGGAATGGGTCCTAGGACCTTCCTTCTGCCTACCCCTTAGGTCCAAGTGGTCTTGGGTTCTGGCTTTTGGGGGTGGGGCGTACCTTTTGATCCAGGTCCAGGTACAGGAGGAGGACTCCCGGGGTCTATGCTGTTGATCGTTTTGAATTTTGGTGTCCTAGGAGCATTTGGTTTGAGATCGGTCAGGAAGGGTTTCAGGAGATCTGAACTTTAGCTTTCTCTAAGCCGCCATCTTGACCGGAAGTCCTCATGAACATATTTTTTTAATAAAAAAATTATATCCTGGCAGAATCAGCTGCTTCATGGTAAATTTAAGTACATTTTAGAAACATTCTCATCTTCCAACAGTATTATGAATTAAATAAATTTAAGTAAGAGGCAACATGACAAAGGAGAAAGTATTCTGCATCTAGAACAAGATGACCCAAATTTGGATATTACCATTTACCATCTTGGTTGATTTTTTGGTAAAATTTGATTTTTTCTGTAAATTGATTTCATTTGATCTTTTCTGTAAAATCAGGTGGTGAGAAGAGAGTTTCCCTGAGGATCCAACTCTATGATCTATGATCAACTTCAATACAAACTTTAGGAATAATTTTATTGTTTCCTTTGAGTTTTTAAGGGCAATATTCCTATCCCTTAATAGACTTGTGTTTATGACTCTAATCTTAAAGATATTTATTTCTTAATAGAATCTCTTACTGAAAGGTGAGTAGCAGCTATACAGTGAACTGATTGCCTAGAGTATCATTTGCTGTGATTAGGAAAAGGGGTGATTCCGCAAGGCCAATACTCTATAGACATTTTTCTTTTATTTGGTCATTAATCTTGCCATTTATATTGTTGTTACCAAAGAGCAGTGAGGCTCTTCAGGGTGTAAAGATAACCCATTTTCTCTAGACTTAAAGAATTCAGAGGAGCTGGGAGGGACATTAAAGTTCATCTAATTTAGAATCCTCATTTGAGAAACAAGTTAAAGTAGTTCCACAAAGATAATGAGAGT
This sequence comes from Monodelphis domestica, assembly GCF_027887165.1. Classification (NCBI taxonomy): domain Eukaryota; kingdom Metazoa; phylum Chordata; class Mammalia; order Didelphimorphia; family Didelphidae; genus Monodelphis; species Monodelphis domestica. The sequence goes on from NC_077229.1 coordinate 371,272,337, forward strand.
TGTCCAAGGTCACTCATGTCTTTCCAACTATGAGCTCAGCTCTTTTTTTAATACAACATGCTGATTTAATAATTATTTCAGAGTTTCTAACACAATAATCCTTGTAAAATCTTTGGAAATAAAAAAAAAAAACAGAAATCAGGTCCATCTACAAGATACAATTTATCTTAAGGCCCCAATGTCTATGCAAAGAAAGTTATTATTAGAGGATACTATGAAGCAATTTTTGGTAAGACAGTAGTGAGGACCTCTTAAAATAGACAATTTGCTCAGAGAGGGGAAAAAGTTGACTAAATAGGTATAAAAGGTTTGAGTTTATAAGATATCAATTGGAAGCTATTAAAGTAATCAGTGACATGAATTAGTCTCAAATAATACCATCTGACTTACACATTACAATAAGCTCTACTGCAATAACCCTTTAGTCTCATATTTTGTCCCTGACGTATATTTTAGTGCCAAAAGCCTACAAATAAAGGACTGAACAAGTTCCTCAGTCCTCATAATGGGTCCAGCCTGTCTAACCACACACTTGTGCAGAATGTTTAAGTTTTCATGAGCCACACTAGAGACTGAGATTATTATTTAGAAAACTTAACTAAAGTCTATGAAAATTCATGTTATATATGAGAAAATATAAACTTTAGCTAGCTCCAAGAGATAGTATATTGTTTACATTAAAGAGTTTTCTTTGACATCATCATTTGGGATAAAGTTCTTAATAAGAGAAATACCATCACTATATATATATATATATATACTCTCTCTCTCTCTCTCTCTCTCTCTCTCTCTATATATATATATATATATATATATATATATATATATATATATATATATATATATATGTATATATATATCAACTGGAAAACTATATGGCAGTAACTAGGCACAGAACAACACCTCACACCATATAACAAGGTAAAGTCACAATAGATACCTGATTAAGAAAGAAAGGGTAGTATAAACAAATTAGGGGAACACAAAATACTTTGCCTACCAGATCTATGAATAAGAGAAGAACTTAAGTGGTAAAAAAGACTTGAACATTATGAGATGTTAAAGAGATAACTTTGACTACATTAAATTACAAAGGTTTTGCAGAAACAAAATTATTGCAGCCGAGATTAAAGGGGGAAAAAACAAATGGGGAAAAATCTTTATAGTGTGTCTCTTAGAAAGGCCTCATTTCTCAAATATATAGAGAACTAAGTGAAATTATAAGACTACAAAGCATTCCTCAAGTGGCAAATGGTCAAAGATATGAATAGGGAGTTTTCAGATAAAGAAAATAAAGCTATTTTGCATCATGTGAAAAAATATCCCAAATCACTATTAATTAGAGAAATGAAAATTAAAACTGAGATACTAACTCACACCTATTATATTGATTAACATTTAAGAAAAAGAAAAATAATAAATGTTGGAGGGGATGTGGAAAAATGGAACACTTATACATTGTTGGTGGAGTTGGTGGAGTTGTGAATTGATCCAACCATTCTTGAAAGCAACACGGAAAAAAAAGGGCCTCCAAACTGTTCATACTCTTTGACTCAACAATACCACTACTAGATCTCTATCCCAAAGAGATTAAAGATAGAGGGAAATGACCTACTTGTATAAAAAATATTTAAAGCGTTTTTTTTTTTTTTTTGTGGTTGCAAAGAACAAAACACTGAAGGGATACCCATCTTTTAGATGTCTGAACAAGGTATGGTATAGTATACAACAAAAACAATAGTTTATGATGATCAACTGTGAATCACCTAACTATTATCTGGGAGTGGGCGTAGAATTATATACCAAGATATTTTAAGGAGAAGATATGCATAAAAGAAGCATTTTAGTTTAATTATTTGATTAGTGGTTTTTTGTTTTTGAATTTTCAGGATAGGGAATTTATAACAAAAGAAAAAGACTCCACAATAATAGAAAGAACAGTCTGAATGTGGATTGAAACATACCATTCTTCATTATATTTCCTCCATATTTTTTTTCTATAGTGTAATCAATATATTACTTGTTTCACAACATGAATAACAGGGAAATATGTCATATAATAATACATGTACAACCTGTATAATAACCTGTATAACATTACCTGTCTTTTTAGGGAGGTGGGAAGAGTGAGAGAGAAGGGATAAAAAAGAATGAGACATAGATTTTTGAACACAGTTAAAAGAAGTTGAGTAAAAAAATTAAGGAATTTGTTTATCTTGCATAAGCATATTTATTATAAGTTGTCATACTTATAACAAATAATATGTATACATTATAACAAATTTTATATATATATATATATATGTCCATCCCAAAAAAGAAAATATGTCTTCTTTTCAATATCAATATATTGGTCTTGATGCTTCTTTCTGGATACCAAAACCTAATACTTTTACAACATGTCTTTAAATACTAGTAAAGAAATAGTATGTCCCTCCTGAGCTATTACTTTTGTAAAATAAACTTCTCTAATTCCTTTTAAATAATCATCATATGATTTGAGTGTTTCCCCATTTGTGTTTTACTCTGAACACTACTCATTCTCAATGTCTATGTTAGATTATGGGTAATAAAATTGAACATAATGCTCTTGATTTAAGATTGAGTTTCCAAAGAAACAAAAAAAGTAAGTGTTCAAAAATTTTATAATTAAATCAATCCAGTAACTGACATGAAACTAGCTACTGGTCTGAATGCACAGAAAACCTCAAATTGCACATCAATCAATATTGGTATGATTTTCAAGGCAGGCATAAGTATACAGGCCTCAATGGAATCATAATTGTGATAAGTATGATTTTTGAAATATATATTTTGATTTTAGAGTTATGTGATAAGACTCCAATATGGAGTCACATAGGCTGAGTGATTATATAATGCCTATAAACATATATTAGAGATAGTAATTTAACTAAATCTCTGTGTCTCTGTTTTTCCATATGCTATATGAATGTTTTACATGTGTATTTTTTCACCTGTTTGTTGAGGTGTATAATAATAAAGTTTATGCTTTTATTAGCAGCCAAGTCATAATTTGCCATAAGTCTTCAGACTAATCTTTACTCAACCTATAATGCCAAATGTCACAAATATTTAATTTAAAATTTTAATTTAAGTTAAAATTAATAATGAAATTATTAAAATTTAGTAATTTTAAACAGACTTGACTGAACATTTGCATAATATAAAGAGATAGTACATTTTCACTACTCATACCAACATCTTATATCTTATTAAATTGAAATTTAATAACAAGTCACATTTATATATCACATTAAATTTTACAAAGCACTTTACACACATTAACTCATTTGATTTAATCATGTCTCTCTTTCAACACTTTCTCTGAGACACTTAAAATTCTTAGCTTTCATTAGCATACAACCCTTGTTTTACATTACCCAGAGCATAACAGAAGCTCTTCTGCCACTCTTAATTCACACCAAGACAGCCAGAAGATATTCTTGGGGGCCATACAAAATTCATTGTTAAAGATGTTAAATAGGAATGATAGTAGCAGAGTTTGAGAAATACACATTATATTAAGATTAAGTACTTTATAGTTTAAAGATGTTGCAATCTAGCAGTACTGGATCTTAAACTGTACTATAAAGCAATGGTTATCAAAACAATATGGTTCTGGCTAATAGACAGAAGGGTGGATAAAAGTTGGAAGGAAAGCAACAAATTGGGGGAACATTTTATAACAAAACTCTCTGACAAATGTGTAGTTTCCCAAATATTTAAGAAACTAAGTCAAATTTACAAAAAACATCAAGTCTCTCCCCAATCAACAAATGGTCATGGGACATGAAAAAGCAGTTTTCACATGAATAAATAAAATCTATCAATAAGCACATGAAAAAGTGTTCTAAATCCCTCCTAATAAGAGAAATGCAAATTAAAACAACTCTGAGTTACTACCTCATATCTAGCTGAATAGCCAATATGGCAGCAAAGGAAAGTGATAAATGTTGGAGGGGATGTGGCAAAATTGGGACACTAATACACTGCTGGGGAAGTTGTGAATTGGTCCAACCATTCTGGAGAACAATTTGGAATTATGCGCAAAGCCATGCCCCTGCTGCATTTGTACCTCCAAAAAGATGATAAGGAAAAAAGATTTGTACAGAAATATTTATAGTCACACTCTTTGTGGTAGCCAAAAGTTGAAAAATGAGGAAGTTTCCATTGATTGGGAAATGGCTGAACAAACTGTGGTATCTGATGGTGATGGAATACTATTGTGCTGAAAGGAATGGAGAATTTCTTTGTGAACTGAAGAGACCTCCAGGAATTGATGCAGAATAAAATGAGCAGAACCAGGAGAATATTATACAAAGAGACTAATGCATTATGGCACAATCAAATGTAATAGATTTTCTACTAGCACCAATGTAATGACCCAGGACATTTCTGAGGAACTTATGAGAAAGAACACTATCCACATTCAGAGAAAGAACTGTGGGAACAGAAATGCAGAAGAAAAACATGATTTGGTGGGGATATGATTAGGGTTTTGATTTTAAAAGATGACTCTATTGCAAATATGAATAACATGGAAATAGGTTTTGAACAATGATACATGTAGAACCCAGCGGGATTACTTATCAGCTCTGGGAGTGGGGAGGGAAGAGGGGTGGGAAAAATCATGAATCACATAACCATGAAAAAAATCTTCTAAATAAATAAATAAATAAAACCTCAAAAAAAGATGTTGAAATCAATGTAGGAATACAATACCAGGTATATGGAAAAGGTAGGGGCAGAATAAAGTAAATGAAGTGATCAATGAGAAAGAAAGAGCAAAGCAGGCAGAGAAAAGAAAGTTTTACAGACCCGTGAAGAGAATTGAGAAAAAGAGACAGACACAGAAAAACAGAAAGATATATTGGTTGTAGATCAGTCAGATACTTTTCTTCAGAAAGAATCAATGTGTTTTATTATTTTTCCAGATTATATTTAATTAAATTTGAATGATTTTCTGTCATTTTGCAATTCCTGTTTTCTCCCTCATTCCCCCTCCTTGTGAAAATCAACACCAACCTGTATCTTTTTTTTTTTGAACCCAAGATTAACATTGGATTTTTAAAAAGGTGAGTTATGATATTAAGTTTGAAGTCACTTCCTTCATTAATTAATTGTCATTACCTGCCCTATCTTCTGAGCCACTCAAGATAGTAGGGAAGGAGAGGAGCAGACATGTATATCCTGGGGCCACACTAAAGATATTTTCACCCCTGCATGTGGAAGACATTGTGCCTTGTTTCTAGTGACTCCTTGGGACACGGAAGACCTGCTTCTTTCCCAGAGTGAGGTCAGAGACCTCCAATTGGAGGGTCTTTGGGAAGAGGCAGCACTAAGAGTATTAAATTGAGTCAAAAGGAGAAGGGTCCTTTTGGACTGGGATTTGAGACCTAGAAGGTGTGTGTGGGTATGACTATTAGACTTACAGGAGGCTTAATAGCCAATTGTGCCCTTTCCTTCTCAGACATCTTTTTTAAGTTATTTAATAAATAATTATAAACTAAAACATAACTTTCTTTTTTTTTTTTTTTTTTTAATATATTTTATTTGATCATTTCCAAGCATTATTCGTTAAAGACATAGATCATTTTCTTTTCCTCCCCCCCACCCCCCATAGCCGACGCGTAAGTCCACTGGGCATTAGATGTTTTCTTGATTTGAACCCATTGCTTTGTTGATAGTATTTGCATTAGAGTGTTCATTTAAAGTCTATCCTCTGTCATGTCCCCTCAACCTCTGTATTCAGGCAGTTGCTTTTTCTCGGTGTTTCCACTCCCATAGTTTATCCTTTGCTTATGAATGGTGTTTTTTTTCTCCTGGATCCCTGAAAGTTGTTCAGGGACATTACACCGCCCCTAATGGAGAAGTCCATTACGTTCGATTATACCACAGTGTATTAGTCTCTGTGTACAATGTTCTCCTGGTTCTGCTCCTCTCGCTCTGCATCACTTCCTGGAGGTTGTTCCAGTCTCCATGGAACTTCTCCACTTTATTATTCCTTTGAGCACAATAGTATTCCATCACCAACATATACCACAGTTTGTTCAGCCATTCCCCAATTGATGGGCATCCCCTCGTTTTCCAGTTTTGGGCCACCACAAAGAGCGCAGCTATGAATATTTTTGTACAAGTCTTTGTGTCCATTATCTCTTTGGGGTACAGACCCAGCAGTGCTATGGCTGGGTCAAAGGGTAGATATTCTTTTGTCGCCCTTTGGGCATAGTTCCAAATTGCCCTCCAAAATGGTTGGATCAGTTCACAACTCCACCAGCAATGAATTAATGTCCCTACTTTGCCACATCCCCTCCAGCATTCATTACTTTCCTTTGCTGTTATGTTAGCCAATCTGCTAGGTGTGAGGTGATACCTCAGAGTTGTTTTGATTTGCATCTCTCTGATTATAAGAGATGTAGAACACTTCTTCATGTGCTTGTTAATAGTTTTGATTTCTTTATCTGAGAACTGCCTATCCATTTCCCTTGCCCATTTATCAATTGGAGAATGGCTTGATTTTTTGTACAATTGATTTAGCTCATTATAAATATGAGTAATTAAACCTTTGTCAGAGGTTTCTATGAAGATTTTTTCCCAATTTGTTGTTTCCCTTCTGATTTTAGTTATATTGGTTTTGTTTGTACAAAAGCTTTTTAGTTTGATGTAGTCAAAATTATTTATTTTACATTTTGTGATTCTTTCTATATCTTGCTTGGTTTTAAAGCCTTTCCCCTCCCAAAGGTCTGACATGTATACTATTCTGTGCTTACCCAATTTACTTATGGTTTCCTTCTTTATGTTTAAGTCACTCACCCATTTTGAATTTATCTTGGTGTAGGGTGTGAGGTGTTGATCTATTCCTAGTCTCTCCCACACTGTCTTCCAATTTTCCCAGCAGTTTTTATCGAATAGTGGATTTTTGTCCCAAAAGCTGGGATCTTTGGGTTTATCGTATACTGTCTTGCTGAGGTCGTTTTCCCCCAGTCTATTCCACTGATCTTCCTTTCTGTTTCTTAGCCAGTACCAAATTGTTTTGATGACTGCTGCTTTGTAATATAGTTTTAGGTCAGGGACTGCAAGGCCCCCATCATATGTGTTTTTTTTCATTAATTCCCTGGATATCCTTGATCTTTTGTTCTTCCAAATGAACTTTGTTATGGTTTTTTCTAAATCAGTGAAGAAGTATTTTGGTAGTTCAATGGGTATGGCACTAAATAGATAAATAAGTTTGGGTAGGATGGTCATTTTTATTATACTGGCTCGTCCTATCCATGAGCAGTTAATGTTTTTCCAATTGTTCAAGTCTAGTTTTAGTTGTGTGGCGAGTGTTTTGTAGTTGTGTTCATATAGTTCCTGTGTTTGTCTTGGGAGATAGATTCCTAGGTATTTTATTTTGTCTAAGGTGATTTTGAATGGGATTTCTCTTTCTAGTTCTTGCTGCTGAGCTGTGTTGGAGATATATAGAAAAGCTGATGATTTATGTGGGTTTATTTTGTATCCTGCAACTTTGCTAAAGTTGTTGATTATTTCAATTAGCTTTTTGGTTGAATCTCTAGGATTCTTTAAGTAGACCATCATGTCATCCGCAAAGAGTGATAACTTGGTCTCCTCCTTGCCTATTCTGATACCTTCAATTTCTTTATCTTCTCTAATTGCTACTGCTAGTGTTTCTAGTACAATGTCAAATAGTAGAGGTGATAATGGGCATCCTTGTTTCACTCCTGATCTTATTGGGAATGCATCTAGTTTATCCCCATTGCAGATGATATTAGCTGTTGGTTTTAGATATATACTGTTTATTATTTTTAGGAATGACCCTTCTATTCCTATGCTTTCTAGTGTTTTTAATAGGAATGGGTGTTGTATTTTATCAAAGGCTTTTTCTGCATCTATTGAGATAATCATGTGGTTCTTGCTAGTTTGCTTGTTGATGTGGTCAATTATGTGGATGGTTTTCCTAATGTTGAACCAGCCCTGCATCCCTGGTATGAATCCTACTTGATCATGGTGAATGATCCTTCTGATCACTTGCTGGAGTCTTTTTGCTAGTATCCTATTTAAAATTTTTGCATCTATATTCATTAGGGAGATTGGTCTATAGTTTTCTTTCTCTGTTTTTGACCTGCCTGGTTTTGGAATCAGTACCATGTTTGTGTCATAAAAGTAGTTTGATAGAACTCCCTCTTTGCTTATTATGTCAAATAGTTTGTATAGTATTGGGGTCAACTGTTCTCTGAATGTTTGATAGAATTCACAGGTGAATCCATCAGGCCCTGGGGATTTTTTCTTAGGAAGTTCTTTGATGGCTTGATGGATTTCAATTTCTGATATGGGATTATTTAAGAATTCTATTTCCTCTTCTGTTAGTCTAGGCAGTTTGTATTTTTGTATATATTCATCCATTTCTCCTAAATTGGTGTATTTATTGCCATATAATTGGGCAAAGTAATTTCTAATGATTGCCTTAATTTCCTCCTCATTGGAGGTGCTGTCCCCCTTTTCATCTTTAATGCTGTGAATTTGCTTTTCTTCCTTCCTTTTTTTAATTAGATTGACCAGTACTTTGTCTATTTTGTTTGTTTTTTCAAAGTACCAGCTTCTTGTCTTATTTATTAAATCAATAGTTCTATCACTTTCGATTTTATTAATTTCTCCCTTAATTTTTAGGATTTCTAATTTGGTTTTCTGCTGGGGGTTTTTAATTTGATCGCTTTCGAGTTTTTTCAATTGCATTTCCAATTGATTGATCTCTGCTCTCCCTTGTTTGTTAATATGAGCTTTCAGGGATATGAATTTGCCTCTGATTACCGCTTTGGCTGCATCCCAAAAGGTTTGAAAGGATGTTTCGCCATTGTCATTTTCCTTGATGAAATTATTAATTGTTTCTATGATTTCTTCTTTAGCTAAACGGTTTTGGAGTATCATATTGTTTAATTTCCAATTGGTTTTAGATTTGGTTTTCCATGTACCATTACTAATCATTATTTTTATTGCCTTGTGATCTGAGAAGGCTGCATTCATTATTTCTGCTTTTTTGCATTTGTGTGCTATGTTTCTGTGACCTAATGTATGGTCAATTTTTGTGAATGTGCCATGTGGTGCTGAGAAGAAGGTGTATTCCTTTTTATCCCTATTTATTTTTCTCCATATGTCTATTAATTCTAATTTTTCTAAGATTTCATTCACTTCTTTTACCTCTTTCTTATTTATTTTTTGATTTGATTTATCTAAATTTGATAATGGTTGGTTTAAGTCTCCCACTAGTATGGTTTTATTGTCTATTTCTTCCTTCAATTCTCCTAGTTTCTCCATTAGAAATTTGGGTGCTATATTATTTGGTGCATACATGTTGATTAATGATATTTCCTCATTGTCTAGAGTCCCTTTTAACAAAATATAATTACCTTCCCTATCCCTTTTGATCAGGTCTATTTTTGCATTGGCTTTATCAGATATCATGATTACCACTCCTGCCTTCTTTCTATCAGTTGAGGCCCAGAAGGTCTTACTCCATCCTTTAATTCTGACCTTGTGGGTGTCAACCCGCCTCATGTGTGTTTCTTGAAGACAACATATGGTAGGGTTTTGGATTCTAATCCATTCTGCTATTCGTCTACGTTTTATGGGTGAGTTCATCCCATTCACGTTCAAAGTTATGATTGTCATTTGTGGACTCCCTGGCATTTTGATTGCCTTCCCTAATTCTAACCTTTTCTTCTTCGGCTCTACCTTTTAGTCCAGTGATTTACTTTGAATCAGTCCCCCTTGTCCCCTCCCTTGATGTTTCCCTTTTTAGTCCCTCCCTTTTTGTTCCCTCCCCTTCCCCCCTCTCTTTCCCTCCCTTTTTGTTCTCCCTCTCCCCCTCCCCCCCTTGGTTTTCCCTTCTCCTTACCCTTGTTGGGTAAGATAGAATTCAAGATCCCAATGGATCTGGATGTTTTTCCCTCTCAGAGTTGATTTCCCTGAGATTGAGGTTTAAGTAAACCCCCCCCCTCTCTTCCTCTCCTTCTTATAGGAGTTTTCTTCCCCTCCCCTTCCCCTGTGAATCTTTGTGTGAGAACCATTATTCTATTTGGTCTTTCTTTACCCCCTATTTATACATTACATTTTCCCCACATATTAGTATACATAGGTTGATATAAATGTAGTCCTTATAGAAGAGAGTTTGAGTAAAAGAAGATAACATTTTTCCCCTTTCCTTAATATTTACCTTTTCAGGTATTCCTTGCTCTTTGATTTTCGGTATCAAACTTTCCACAGAGCTCTGGTCTTTTCTTTGCAAAAAGTTGGAAGTCTTCTATTTTGTTGAATGCCCATACTTTCCCTTGGAAGTATATAGTCAGTTTTGCTGGGTAGCTGATTCTTGGTTGGAGACCCAGCTCTCTGGCCTTTCTGAAGATCATGTTCCATGCCTTACGATCATTCAGAGTAGAACTTGCAAGGTCTTGGGTGACCCTGATTGGCATTCCTTTATATCTAAATTGTCTTTTTCTGGCTTCCTGTAGGATTTTTTCTTTTGTTTGATAGCTTTGGAATTTGGCAATTACATTCCTGGGAGTTGTCTTTTGGGGGTTTAGTGTAGAAGGTGTTCTGTGAGCTCTGTCAGTGGATGTATTGCCCCCTTGTTCTAGAATCTCTGGGCAATTTTCTTTGATTATATCTTGTATCACCATGTCCAGTTTGGTGTTTATTTCTGGCTTATCTGGGAGTCCAATTATTCTTAAATTATCCCTTCTCCCCCTATTTTCCAGATCTATCACCTTGTCGGTGAGATATTTTATGTTCTCTTCTAATTTCTTGGTATTTTGGCTTTGCTTTATTGATTCTTGCTCTTTTACACGATCATTGTCTTCCAGCTGCCTGATTCTGGCCTTTAAAGCCTGGTTTTCTTTTACAGTTTGGTCAAACTGGTTTTGTAGATGCGTGAATTTCTTTTGCATTATTTCCAACTTTTCCTCCCAGAAGGCTTCCATCTTTTTGGTCATTTCTGATTCAAATTCTTCATAGGTTTGTGGAGAGTTTCCATTTCCTTTGGAAGGTTTTGGAGCATTTTCTTTTATATTATCTTCTGTCTGCTCTGTATTTTGTATTTTGGCTCCATAGAATGTGTCCAAAGTCGCCCCTTTCTTCTTATTTTTCTTGGTATTTTGGGGCTTCTGTGGTTCTGTGGAGTTTGCCATTTCTGAATGTGGAGGATTAGTTTTTCTTGTCTCTTTCTGGTGTTCAGGGGCTTTAGTCCTGGGCAGATAGTTCTATGAGCTTTCCCTGGGTTAAACTGAATATGCCTCACTGGAACTGGAATGGAAGGGTCGGACCACGAGGCCACACTCTCCCCCTGGCTCGATTTCCGGAAGTTGCCTTCAGAATCGCTGGCCGTGAGGCTGTTTCGTCGGCCTGCGGGGGGATGGGCTGCCGCTTCCCCAAGCTCCGAGAGCACAGACTTTCACTGAGACTTGGATAGCAGGATCCAGCCCGTGAGGCTGTCTTGCCCGCCCTGAGGGTTGCTGTTGTTTTGACCAGCTCTCTGCAGCGGAGGCCCCAGGCAGTAACTTTCCCCCGGACCAACGGGCTCTCTGCAGCGGAAGCCCCAGGCAGTAACTTTCACCCGGACTGGGACTTGGGTAGAAGACCCTGAGGGTTGTTGTTCCTCAGACCCTGCTCTCTGAGCCCAGCGCGGCTGCCGCTTCCGGGAGCCTTGGACTCTGCGCTCCTACCCCTGAGGTCCGAGGGATCTCGGGTTCTGGCTTTTAAGGGGAGCCGTACCTTTTGAACCGGGTCCAGGTCCAGGAGGAGGGTTCCCAGGGTCTGTGCTGTTGATCGTTTTGAATTTCGGCGCCTTAGGAGCTTCTAGTTTGAGATCGGTCGGGAAGGGTTTTCCGGAGATCTGAACTTCAGCTTTCTCTAAGCCGCCATCTTAACCGGAAGTCCCTAAAACATAACTTTCAGAGAATTTTCATCTCAACACCCTCCTCCCTGCTTGAGTTGGCAGGTAACATGATATAGGTCATACATATGCAACACATATTTCTATATCCATCATATTGCGAAACAAGACATATTACTTACTCTAGAGAAAAATTCATGGAGGAAATAAATTAAAGAAGTCTATACTTCAATTTGCATGCAGACTCCATCATTTCCTTCTATTGTGGTGGATAGTCTTTTTCATCATGAAGTTGTCCTGGATCCTTGCAGTGCTGATAATAGATGTCATTCACGGTTGTTTATCGCAAGTTAATGATGTTACTATATACAATGTTCTCCTGATTCTACGCATCTACTCTGCATCATTTCATAGAAGTCTTTCCAGATATTTTGTGATTGTCTTGTTAATAATTTCTTATGATATAATAGTATTCCATTATTTCAAGTTCTTAGCCACAACAAAAAGGACTTCTACAAATAGATTGTATGAATGACCAATATTTCGCGTGTCCGGGAAACCATATTAATTGCCATAATAATATAGTTATTGATAATTTTAAGCCTAATTCTCTAACACACTCTCCTTTTCTTTACTACCAAAACTACTATGAACTTTTTAGATATGCAATTCAAGTTTTACACTTGCTAATAAATAATTCATTCTGAAAAAATCCAGTCTTTAGTACTTAAAACAAATCTCAAGATGCCCTTGGTATGAACATGAGGTATTGTGATGGGTCATTTCTACTAGGGAGCTAATAAATGTTTGTTGCCTGTGACTGAATTGGTAGTACCTGCACTAATGCAGATGGCAATTCTGTCTCATCTTGTGGAATTCCTGTCATAAATCTTCCATGAAGTAGTCATTGACAACACTGGAGGGCTTCCTCTCATTCTATTAATATTTAAGGGGTACAAATGGAACATTCAGGCTGTCCATCTGTTGTCTCTCATTTTTGCTAAAGCACTGAAAAAATAATGCAATATAAAACAACTATGAAGGGCAGTGATCTATTTTTTTTTCCAAAGGAAATATGATGAGAATGTTCACTCAGTTAACACTGTAACGCTCCTGTAGGCTAAACTGAAATATGATTAAGTTTTTTGTTTTTTTTTTTACAACTAGTCCAAGTTTCTAATGGAATCTTCTAATTTAGTGTCAAATCACATTTAATCTGAAAAGAAGAATTTGAATTTCACTCATATAAAAAGTATCATTTAGATAAACATCCATTTGAACAGTAATGATAACTTTATTTTAACATATTAATAAAATAACTTTTCATTTACAATATTTAATAAATGTTGATGAGGGGAAAGTAGTGAAAGGGTAACATTCTTTAACAATATCAGTAGTTCAGATATATGTTCATATCTAATTACAAGAAAAATTGGACTCCATTAATCTCTCAGTGAGTTCTTTTGGTACCATATTACATTAACAGTGGTTGTTACTAATCAATGTACAATAAGATTACATTTGAGTCATTTAAGTTTGCTCTGGTTTGAATTATAGGCATGAGATCTATTTATCATTAAATTTTACTTCTATCTCCTTTTGCTTTTTTAGGTCAGCATAATGAGAAGATGAATTATATTTTTGTTGAAATTAAGGAAGCTTGTGATTTGTATTTAAAAATCAATTCTTTTAAATATTGATTGGAAACAAATTTATATTTACTTCCAGGCATTATTATCAGTTGAGATGAAATTAAATATTTCCCAATCATTAGAAAGAAAATAAAAATGCCTCTTTAATATCCATTAAACAGAATGAAATCTTAATATTTATTGTTCTCTGGACTTCTTTGGGAAACATGAAATCTTATTTTCATGATAAGACATGTTGTCTGTATTAAATTAATAATTTATATTTTTCTGTTGCTAATTTTTAATTTACTATATTATTAAATGTATAATTTATCCATTTTAAATATTAATATGCAGTAAAAATTCTGATTTAGTAATCATATTAAGGATGTATGCTGGCTAATGTACCAATTAAATTGAGTCCATTTTGCTGGGATATTTATATTATGTTAGCTTTTGGAATGACAAGTTCGTTTCAATTTGAAGCAAAAGAGGAATTCAGCACCTACATATGTGTTTCTCCATGTAATTAGGGACAATCATTTCTTTTAGATGTGTCTCAGTTTGGAATGGTATATTGAATCCATTGATGCTTTTCAGAGCAACAGAGAAAAGATGAAGAAAAGTGATTTTTTCTTCATGTATGGATAGCATTTTATGGTATATTAATATTTAGATTTCATGATATAAAATCATTTTTTCTTTAGTTTCTTACCAACACCACAGTAAATGAGAACTTTGGGAAGTAGTGAATAATTAGTAGAATGGTAAAATTTTGGCTATGTATGTAGGTATATGTATATGTATTTATATATGATTATTCAGAGAAGTCTATTTGGGGTGTCTGGTAACTTCCATTAGAACTCTCTTTAAAAAGGATCAAAATCACTGATCTCTAATGGTCAAAAAGCAGTAATTATATCTTCTCTGTCTTTTTTATACACGCAAATACATCTGAAGCCTCCTGTTGCTTTTTAAAAACAACATAGCTTCTGTCTTAAAATCTATTTAATACTAAGTAGTGATTCTAAGGCAAAAAAATCATAAGGACTAGAAAATTGCAATTAAATGATTTGCCTACAATCATAAAAGTAGAAAACATCTGAGACCACATTTGAACCCAGGACCTCCAATCTCCAGGCCCAGCTCTCTATTGACTGAGTCATCTAGCTGCCCCTGCTATTGGTTTTCTTTTTTGTTTTTAATCCTTACCTTCTACCTTAGAATCAAAACTGTGTATTGGTTCAGGCAGAAGAGCAGTAAGGGTTAGGCAATGGGGGTCAAGTGACTTGTCCAGGGTCACACAGCTAGGAAGTATCTGAGGCTGGATTTGAACCTAGGATCTCTTATCTCTAGGCCTGACTCTAAATCCAATGAGCCACCTAGCTGTCCCTGCTCCTCTTGGTTCTCAATAAAATTTGGAACCCAGCGCCTGGTTCCATGAAATTTTTTAGGTATGACTAGGATGAATCTTTTTTATTCTCTCTCTTCTGGTGCCAACTCTGCTGAGTAAAGTAAGGACATACTTCCATAGTTCTCCTTTGATTAATGTCATTGTCTTCATCTTTAATGATCTCCCCCTACCAAACACACACACACACACACACACACATGCACACACCCTTTCATTTATCCTATATCAGTTAATCAATTCTGCTATTTGGCATGTTGTCAGTACTAGTTTTCCCATGTTGCTCAACCTGGAGAGAAGGACAAGACCTCATAATTACATGGCTATTAATTTTCTTCTCAGATACCTTCCTTTCCTTGGGATAGATTTTCATAAGGATCTGTAGCATTTATACAATTGGATAGCTAACACAAGGCTGTCAGAAAAGAAGCACAATACTATAAATTGAGCATTTTAAGGTGATGAATTCTGTATTAATAGATAAAAAGTGATTATCCCAATGACCAGTAAGTCTAAATTCTGATTATTTTTACATTCCATTTTCTAAATATTTAGTAACCATGTTATGAACTTGGAATGTAGCCTCCCCACAATAAAACAAACAAAATTGTTTCTAGTAGAGATTGAAAAGTATTAATCTAGAGATACAGCGAGTCAAAAGTGAAGAGAAGTATCATAGAGCAATTAGTGATGAGAATAAACTCCTTCCATCAACAGATCAAGACCTGTTACACAATTAACTAGCTATAAAGTTTCCTGGGTATACTGAGAAGTTTATTGTCACACAATTTGCCATTATTCAGGAGTTCAAGCCTCTTCATGACCCCATTTAGGGTTTTCTTGGCAAAGATATCAGTGCTTGGTCATTTCCTTATCCAGCTCATTTTACAGATGAAGAAACTGAGGCAAATAGGGTTATTAGTGACTTGCCCATAGTCACACAGTTAATATGTTTCTGAAAACAGACTTGAATTCAGGAAAATGAGTCTTCCTGACCTAGGTCCTGTGTACTATCTATTATACTGCATAGTATGATATATTAGTGACAGAACTTGAACCTAATGTTCCTTAACCCTGATGTTGGTGGTATCTACTTAGCAGTGCTACTTAGATACAAGGCTTGAAAACTGCACAAAAAGGCTACTGAATAACATGTATATCCATGCTACAACATAGCAGTTGCTAAATATTATCTCAGGCAATGCTGCTGGGGAAAAACAAAAACAAAAAACAAGTTTCAAAGTCAGAATCTGTGTCTGAATCCTGGATATGCAAGTATATATTTTTTTTTATTTTTACTTACTTTCCAGTGGTTAGCATAACATTTAGCCAATAATAGGTGGCCAATACGTGTTTATTGACTGATTGCTGATTAGTGTGCTTTGGGTTAGCAAATGAAATTTTTCCTGGGCCTCAGTCTCCACACCCTTAAAATGACAGAGCAAAGCATCATTATTTTTCTTGGATGACAAGAAGGAAAAACTTCTCATTCAGAAATATCTGAGAACAAAGCAGCATCATTAAGGTCTACAAAGATGAAAACAATACAAACTTCACGGGGAAAAGAGGTTGATATCCCCATAATTAATAGAATGGGACATCAGCACAGGGGCAAATTGAATAATATCAGCTGAAATAGTTTAGTATACAATGCTCTGATTAAGTAATGTCAATGATTAAAATATTACATAATTAATTAAATAAAATAATTATTAATATTCTGATTATACATATAATTTTAAGGATCTGATGGCATAAATATAATAGAAGCTATTGAGTAGTCAGTATATTCTTAGTTTCTCCATGATATCCTTGGACATTTATCATAATTTATGAGTCTGATTCAGGTAAATGACTAAATTTAAAGTCAAGAGATACTAGATACTGAATCTAGGCTCCAATACTAAATATCAATTAAATTTTGGTAAGTTACTTAACCTATTTGTTTATGTTTTCTCATCTATAAAATGGGAATAATATGACTCATAAGTACCCATTCACAGCATTGTTGGGATAAAAGTGTAGTAAATACCATTAAAATACTGTGAATCCATATTAATATAACTATATAAATGAACTAATGAATTTCTGTCATGAATAGGTCCATGGGCATATCTCTATTTAGGAGAGAGGAATAAGCATTACTATAATGCCTTCTATGTGTCAGACACTATATATATTTTTTCTCATTTGAACCTCACAACAACTCATGAAGGTAGGAGCTATCATTATCCCCATTTCTCAGCTGAGGGAACTGAAACAACAACAAAAAAGAAGTCAAGTACATTACCCAGGGTAACATAACTAATAATTGTTAGCAAAAAGATTTGATTCAAGACCCGGAATTCATATCTACCACACTACTTGCCTCTAATATTGGTTAAATTTAATTGATTAAATTTCTTAAGATAGTAAATTTTTATCTAGGAGAGATATTAGAAGTCATCTAGTTCAATTCCCTTATTGCAGGAAAATAAGGACCCTAAAGGTTAAATGATTTACTCAGGACTATATAGGTACTTATTGGGACAAGGTTTAACCTTGATTCACTGATTCCACACTTAGATCTTCTTTTTCTCGTGTTTCTGATTTTTCTGATGATCCTTGAGTTTCAGAATTCTGTGCTTTAAAAACTGCTCCATTTGGAGATGTTGCTATTCAATGAAGCTGAACAGTATTTATTTTCTCTTTGCTGTAGTATTCTCCCTAGAGTCAATATTTCCTCAAATTTCTGAATTGTAAAGCCTGCTTTCATAATAATTCAGAGGGATTTACAGCTGCCTTTCATGTCCTTTAAGATACAAGTGGTTTAACTTACACATAAACATAAATATGAAAAAGACTGTTTTTTTTTCCAAGGACTTTAATATTAAGATGCCAGTCCCCTCCAACTGCTAAGTTATCCTTTCTTCTCTTTGTACAAGACTCTCTTCTATTTGTTTTTAGCCATTAGTGACTTAACTTCTTTCTTACTTATTCTCATTCCAGTGTTTGTTCTGTCTTCACTCTGTCTCATCACATCTGTTTCTAATGTTTCTTGGCTTCTGTGTGAAAAAAAAAAAAGTCTGCCTTACTCCTTTTATTCCTGGTGGCAAATTAGCCAATCACTGCTAGTCTGATGTAATCTCCTGGCTTTTGCCCAGACATCCATGGTGTTTTCATCTTCCAAAGTCATCAAGAACTACTTTTTTGAAAATCACAGGTATTTTGGGCACCTTTTCCAGAAGCCTATCTGAATGGTTTAGATTGTACTCTTTTAGCTTTATACCATATATTTCCCAGGTTCGCTTTCTGATTCCATGAAATAAAAGCACATATTCCATGGATAAGTAGCAGGAAAATAGCAAGAGAATTCAGTTTTTAAAAAAATAATGGACATTATTCCTTGGTCTTCTATAATTCCAAATATTTGATGTCCTACCCCCCATTTTTCAAATTATTATGTTGTCAAAAATAGTTATAGGATAAAAATGCTACATTCATTTTAAATATTTTCCTTAAGTGTATTTTATAAACTTTCTCCTTCCTACTGATTATGTATATATACACACAAACATAGATTTATATACATATGTGTGTTATATGTAACTGTGTCCATGAGTATATACACATATATAAGCATGCATACACATGTGTGTACTGTGTGTATGTATTGTATATAAGGAACTCCTAGTTACCTTTGAGGATGACATAACAATCTCTTTTTTTGATCTCTTGCAGGAGTTTACTTTGTTACTATACATGAAAAATACATCATTTACTGAAATACAGAATAGAAAATTAAAGAGTAAACAATATGGCAGAATTCATGAGCAAGGAGGGATCACTTTTGCTTCAGATGTTAGGGGAGGTAGCATAATTAAATTTGAATTATAACATTAAATATTATACAGCTTTAAAGGCAGCTATAGAAAGGAGAGAATAGATCTTTCAGGCATTAGAAAGTTGTGATTAAAATTAAAATGGTAAGAAAATATGGGACAAGTTTCAGGTATGGAAATTAAATAGTTTGGCTATAGTATAGAGTAAATAAAGGAGACTAGTGTGAGGTAAGCATGAATTGATAAGTTGAATACTACTTTGCTTTCAGACTCAGAGTGGGGTTGGTATTATCATTATTATCATTATTATTATTTTTAAGTATTATTATTATTATTTTGTAAGTCCTAGAAAATACATATGATAGTAGGGAACATAATGATTGATTGACCTAATAGAATAACTGTCATCAGTTTAGGACTTACTCCAGAGCAGTAATAGTATCAGACAGGCATACTTCTTTTAGAGATTAGATCTCTTTATTGAATTCTGTGGATAAATTGAAGAGATCTGAGTAAAAATAGAAGTCTATGTGGTGAGCCCAGGATTACATCTCAGAGGCAGAGAGGACATAGAAGAAAAAGGAACAATTTTCTGAAGGCCTTATAGTGTCACTATCAAAGGTCAGATGAACTAGTCTGAGTAAAGCACTACACAGGGGTGCCAGAGAACTTCACTTTATACTAAATGAGGGGACCTGGGTTCATGACCTGGTTGAAAACTCTCAGTACAAACAAAGAGAAATTCATGAATTTTGCCAGAAGGAATTTTTTGCCTAGCCAAGTTTCACAACTCAAGTAGGATTAGTGTAATGATTTTTGGTTCAGCCACTTTTAATGGAATAAAGGTGCCCAGGAAAATAAATTCATCTGGTTGGGTTATAGAAGGGCACCTAAACAGAGCACTCTGGGATTTTTTTTCCTACCTTGTTTTAAGGCAGTAATTTTCTGCAATAAAGTCCTACACTTATAACTCATTGTGATTTTAAATTGGCCCTCAATTTTGGAAGATTGTGCCAAATGAACAGAGTTCTACTTAAATAGATGACTATCATAGTGGTTAGAGTACAGGAAGTGGAGCTAGGGATTACCTGAGTTTGAATCCCCCCTCAGATACTTAGTAGGTATGCAATACTGGGGAAAGTCTCTTAACCTCTACATTCCTCAGTTTCCTCCTCTCTAATATGAGTATAATAATATCATATATTTCACATGGTAGTTTGGAAGATTAGCTATTAATGTTGATGATGATGATGATACTTATGATTTTATTCATCATCATAATGCTCGAAATGTTTTAAGCACCTCATTCAATGATAAACCTCATTTATATTATTTGAGTGCCAATACACACACACACGCACACACACACATATTATATATATATACATATATATATATATATATATATATATATATATATATATATACATGTACCTATGTAGGATTTAAGTTAATGTGTAATACTTCAAGAATTATTTTTATAAAATTTATTATCTGACAAAATAGAACCAAGTGACTAAGTTTTTCTACCTGCTCAAAATGCCTGCTCCAAAAAAGCTGAGACAGGAAGGAAAGCATGAGCTAGACACAGAACTCCACTGAATATATCTCCTGTCTATGTTAGCATATAATGGCAAGAAGAGAGTAGGGTGCTGGCAAATGGAGTTTTTTGCTGGAGATTGGAGTTTTTAGAGTACCAGATTCAAATTGCACACCTATAATATGCAAGACATATATGCATACACACATATACAGACACAGCCATTTCAGGCAACAAATATACATAAACACACCTATACATGTATGTATTTATGTGTAAAGATGAATTTATATGTGTTTATGACCTTGAATAAGCAACTTTTTGATGTTTGAGGAACTGCAATTTGTATCATTGGACAGAACATTCATATGGATGAAACTGTATATCCTTCAAGATTATTAAGGATACTTATTTCTTCTTACATTTGAGAAGACAACCACCCATCCATGATTTCCCATCCATTGCAATTTTACCCATGTATTTCCATAAGTATTTCAGAGAGGATCTCTGTCCCATTCTAGAGACCTTTTTGCATTTTTAAATATTCATTAGAATATTAGGTTTATACATATTATCCAATATCTAAAACCTCTATTAAACTCTAGATCATTAATTTTATGATATTTTAAGGTTCATGTTTTCATTGGTTTGTTTATGGGCACTTTCTCCAGTGATGGTGATAATAATCCCTCTCTAATTATGAGGATGGTTTTCAAGATTTGCTCTCACAGGAAAATGCATCAGTCAAAAACCACCTTGATGACAAGTCTCTGACTTGTAAACTAACAGGATTAAGGTACATTATTGGACCTATACTAGAAGTCTTTCCAGTTCAAGTTCAGTAGGACCTAATACAGCCTGAGCTATTCTGGGATAGCCCTTAAAAGATTCAGGGTCAATTCTATAGAATGATGAGGACTTCAGTGATATGTTTTAATTATATATTTTAGAAATATTTTAAAAATTCATTGTATTACAATTTATTTTTATAAAACTTATGTTACAAGAATGTTCTTTTCAGCTATTTCATGCCTATTCTGACAAAGCAGCTGCATTTATATTAAATGTCAGATTTCAGACTATAAAATTAATTTAAATTAATGAAGTAATAATTGTCAACCTTTGTTACACATACTTGCTGATTAGAGAATGAAGAAAATGCCATGTCAAAGACAGTGACATTTATTAACAAGCAAACATTAACGATTGGGCTGTTAATATTGACCTCAGGAAAGGTTATTCTGCTAAACATCTTGTGAAATCTAGAATATATGTCAATTCATTTTAGCCTCCATGCCTTTTGAAAACAGTCATATACCATACTATGTTGTTGTTTTTTTTACAAAAATCTCAGTTCACTTATTTAAAATTATTCTCAGTTGTTAAACAATTAGAATATATAAATCTTGAAGAATTTTGTATCTTTACTATTATTTCTCAACTTAAACATTAAGTGGTTAGTGTATCATTAAAGAACACAGCTGAAACAAGGGATCAAAGTAATTTTTTTTTATTTTAGATATTCATTTATTGTATTTATGACTTTACATGTGTGTATGAGTGTGTGTGTGTGTGTGTGTGTGTGCGCAAACAAGTCCACAGGAAGTATTCTACTCTAATTCCTCTTTCTAGTACAGACTTCAGGATGAAAAATTATGGTGGTCATGGAACACGTGAGTTTTCAAAAGCTATGCAACTAGTGTCAGGTCTAGGAGTTTTGACTAATTTGGAAAAGCTGCAAGTATGAGATTCCTGGCAGATTGCTATTATAATTGCCAGAGGGATTGTATAATTGCCATAAAATTAAAAAAAAAAATTCTTTTGAGAAAGAAACATTTCAGGAAAGAGAGCTCAATAACTCTTTGAAGCTAGAAGATGAATTGTTTGAAGAAGGCACCTTGAAGATGGAAGAAAACCTCCACAGCATCAGAAGATCCAGCAGGAACTTTGGAGCATAACTGATTGAACTTTGGGGGGGTTGATCACAAATATTTTGAATGAAAACTTGTATGCCATAGGGGATTACCACCCTAATTGGCTTATCGTCAATGTGCCTAGTAAACATTGGTTTTTTGTCTTTCTCTATCTCTCTTTTATTATCTCTTTATTATCTCCATTTATTATCTCTTTTATTTCCTTCTTATCTCTAAATATTGAATATTATATTTACCTTTAGCTAGAAGATCTTTAGAGATGCAAATTTGCTATGTAATTTGATTCATTGGGGAGACTAGTCTTCCAAAGAATCATAGCAGGGATTGTGAAAGGAAATTCTTGATTCTCTTTGTTTATTCTGAGTTTGCACTTATGAAAAGGGAAGTCCACAAACTCTTACTTCTAGGAAGAAAATTAGCATCTTTAGAGGTGAGAAACTAGTAAGGTACTTGCAAGGGCTCCATTCCTTTTTCTCACTCAAACAATTAGAAATTTGTGAATTCTTTTAAGAGTTCACACCCTCAGAAACCATAAACTTTTTTTGATGAGAAATTGACCCTCAGAGGCCTATGACAAGAGTTGCCAACTTCAGAGGATAAGAAGTGTGACAATTTTGGAAACTCTGATTGACTCCTATGAAGAGGAGCAAGGATAGGAAACCACTACAAAAGCCACAAAATCATTTGGCTGGGAGACTGGTGAAGTTGAGTCTTGTGGAGAGTGTCTCCTGAAGATAGTCTTCAAGAGAACTTCATTGGAGACTGCAGCATGGATTATGACTTCAACTTAGACTGACTACTGTACTACTTAGTTGAGTGAGTAAAAAGACTGATTCCCTTCCTAGTTTACTAAGAGATTCCCTTCCTAGTTTACTAAGAGATTCCCTTCCTAGTTTACTTCCATCCTGGAGGAGGCCATGTGATTATTCACTACCTGCCCTCCTGGCTGAGGACTAGCATAGGTATTTTCTCTAACCTTTTTCACATTTCTCTACTTCATTGTTTACCCTCTATTTTGGTAAATAAACTGTGACCACATTATTTCATATAATTTAAGTCCAACCATTAAATTTAACCTTTACACTATACAATAAAAAAGACTCCATAATTTTGAGGAAACTCATCACCAGATTGTTCGCCATTTAGATCACAGTAACACTTGGAGATCTTTACTAAGGTCTGTACAACTTTAGAGGAGAGTTAATATATACCTTTGAAAGCATGTATACTTGAATTTCAGTTCTATAATATGGAAACTTTATTGCAATTATTTTGTCCCTCATTAAATATTGGGACTTTTACTAGTTTCATTTATTCATGTTTTATCAGGGTTATTTTATTATATATCTCTCAAATAAGTAGTAGGAATCAATCAATGCTAAAATATTGATTGTCAGATGGATGACTGACCAGATAACTCCAAGAGAAGTAAAAGATTGAGAAGCTCCCTGGATGAGGGACAGATAGTTATCAATAAGAACAAAGATCTAATAGATTTGATTTATAGGTTAAATGTGTCAAGTCACTATATAAACTTTTGTAAGTCTGTCTAGACTAGATGCATCAGATCTAGTACAGAGTACTACAGAGAGTACAGAAGACAACATAAAAGTATATGCCACATGAATATTGGTTATGGAAACTGGGAATGTTTAGCTTCTAGAGATGACTCAGGGAGGATGGCTTCAAGTAATTGAAGAGTTCTCATATGGAAGAGGTAATAGATAACTTATATCTCCTATGTATATCTATATCTTCAGTCTAGTGTCTAAAGCACAGCACAAGATGCAATGAATTAATCTTAAAGAAATGAATTTATGCTTCAAACCAGTAAAAACTTCATAGTGGTCAGAGCTATCCCAAAATAGAATAAGGTGCTTTAAAAGGTGATAAGTCCCTGCTCACTGGAAGATATTATAGGGATTTCATTCAGGTAAGATTTGGACTAGATGGATAGTGTCTCCTTCTAAATGTAAAGTGTCTATGACAATTAGCCTAGTGAAGAAACGACATGGAAAGGACAGGATAGCTATCTGCAAGTATTTGAAAACTTGTCATGTTAAAGAGGTTTAAGAGATATTCTATTTAGCCAAGGGCAGAAATAAAAGGAATAAAAGGAAATTGATAACAGATTTAATTTGTTAAATTAGACATGTTTCAAGCTGGGCCTGATTCATCTAATCCCTTGATAATTGAGGCTAAATATTGTAACCAAATGAAACACTCATAGGTGAGTCTGGATTTTTTTTAAGGGGTTTATTGAACTATAGCTGGAGAAGTCTATTCAACAAGTTCAGGTGCTGAGGATAACTTGATTGGATTCAACTGAACAAATATCCCTTGGCTATATTACTCATCATGATACATCAGTCAAACCTCTCCAGTCCTATGCTCTGATAATGAGGAAGTAATGTCCACAGTCTGCACCTTTAGTTCCTGGGGGAACTATGATTAGTACCTTGAGTGAAAACAAAATTTGAGGATATGCCTTAATACATTTAAGGAAAACCTATCCTATTCTGCAAGGGTGGAGGAGTTAAGAAATTATTCCTACAAGAAGATGTAATAAAATTATCAAATTTGCCTAAAAATTGAGTTATCCAAAAGTAAAATGAATTTTCTCAGGAGGGAGTAGATTCTACTTATTTGGGGCAAGGTGGGGATGAGTAATTATTAATCACTTGATACATGTTAGGCTCTATTCTAAGAGTTTCACAATTATCTCATTTGGTCCTTACAACAATTTAATGGGAAATCTTTAAGTAGAGGATAGGTGACCACCTGTTGGAAATGTTGTAGAGATGATTATTGGTAAGCATAAACTGAACTAGATGACCTTTGAAGTCTTTTACCAATTAGATTCTGTAAATAAGAGATTCATAAACACATAGCAGCATATTCCATCATACATCCAAAATTCATATTAGCATATAGCAATTTTTCTTAAAACAAACTAAATATATTATGTAATACACTAAAGAATTTTAGTTAGCACAGTAAGACTTAATACCCATTGACCAATCATATTAGATTAGTTTTCTTTGAACTAAAGAAATAAATGTTAGTAGAAAAGTATTATAGCAAAGAGAAATAATGATATAATTAAAATAATGAAATGTTTTGCTTTGCAGTACTCTTTCTGAATAAACATTTATTTTTAACATTATTTTCTCTTAGGTTTTGTCTCAGATTCTCTTTCTCTGCCTCACAACCTTCCCAAACCTAATGAGAAGTCAAATAACATGTATCAATTATACATATGAAATCATGCAAAATATATTTCCATTTTAGTCACACATCAAAAAAAAAAGAAAAACAAAATGAAATGAGAAAATTACACTTCAATTTATATTCAGATTTTATCACTTCTTTCTCTCAAGTTGACTAGCACTTTTCCATCATGAATCCTTTGGGATTGCTTTAGATCATTGAAATGGTTTAAGTAGCCATATCATTCAGTTGATCATCATTAAAACATCACTATTACTATGCACAATGATCACTCTATTTTTCTCACCTTATTTTGTATCAGTTTATATGTCTTGCTAGTTTTTTTCTGAAACTTCCCCCCTTGTCATTTGTTATAGGACTAAATCAAAATAATATATAACAATTTGATCTGTGATTCCCTAACTGATCTAATTCTTTACTGTCACAAAAAGCTTCATTAAATATTTTTGTACAAATAGGTCATTTTCCTTTTTATTTGATAACTTTGGGGCACAGACTTAGTGGTAGTATTAGTGGATCAAAGAGTATCTTTAATATTTTTGTAATAGATAATAGATTATTCTACAGAATGGTGGAACCAGTTCATCATTCCACCACCATTTCATTAATGCTTAATTATTTTCCCTCTATTATCATTATCATTTCTGGTAGATGTGAGATGGTAACTAAGTTATTTTAATTTGTATTTCTTTAGTCTATAGTAATTTAAAGCATTTTATATGTCTATAGATATCTTCAATTATTTCTTTTGAAAACTGCCTATTCATACCCTTGACCATTTATCAATGGAGGAAAATCACTTTTATGAATTAAACTCAGTTCCTTATATATTTGAGAAATGAGTCCTTTATCAGAATAATTTGGTGTAATTTTAAAATATTTTATATTATGTCATTTCTATGGTACCTGTTAGCAAAATATAGCTTCCCTTATTATCTCCTCCAAGTAGATCTATTTTTGCTTGAGCTTTGTCTGAATTATGATAGTTATCCCTGTCTTTTTTTCTTTAATTAAGCATAATAGTCTGTTCTAGATCTTTCTTTTTAATTCTATATGTATCTTTCTTCCAAGAGCTCAGGGCCAGTCTTGCTCACAGCTTCAAGGGTCCTTCAGTTAAGTGTGGCAGCAAAGGCATAAATGAGTGATGAAAGAGTTATGTGTGTCAGCCTGGGGCCAAGCTTTGTATGGAACTGATCCCACCAGGCCCAGAGTTAGCCTTTATTTTTATACCCAAATGAATACATATTCAAGATACATGCTCAAATACAGATAATTGGATAAGTGACACATTAACTTTTAACAAATCATTTGATTAACATTCTGTGATCATTCTATATACTTATATTGTTACTATTGATTCTGATAGGATACACAAACCTTTTTCAAAAGATAAATAATTTTGCCACAGGTGGAGTAGCTAGAGGTTAGTTTTCTCATTAACCTGTGAGGTGCTTGAGCTTGAGGATAATCAAAGAAAATCATTTCTTACTTATAATAAAAATAGATAATCAATCAGAAGTTCTAGAGACAATCGACAAACTGCAGCCAAGTTGAGGGATCAAAGGGGTAACAGAAACACAACTCAGTTTTAATATTAAAGTAATAATTTTTTAAGAGTTTCATGGGGAGTTCGCAAGATTGACTTCAGTTGTTAATTAATTCACTGAGGCATAGTGTATAAGCCTCTCCCTAGAATAATTGATGTATTGGCTTAGGATAATTTGTTCTGTGAATGGGAGTGGGAAGTTTCTGAGCACAGCTTTCTTAAGAGTTATATGCATAAGCAGAAGTTAATCCATGTGTAACAGTTAAATTAGTCTCTAATAATAAAAGTATTATATTTTTAGAGGTTTATTAAAGATTATTAGAAAGCAAGGATAAAAAATAATAAGCCACATGCTCAGGGCTGATCAGCCCATTCACAGCCTACTTACAACATGTTGCAATCTCTGAGTAGAGGAAGAGAGCTCAAAGTAGGCAGAAAGCCCTTTAAATAATAATTTGTTGTCTCTCATTCAGGTGAGGACTCAGGTGAGATTATAGGGAATTCTGGGAAGTACCAAAGACTTCTGGGGATTGAAGTCTGGGGTTCAAATCTCCATTTTTACACATGATAGACTTTTGTGTTTGGTTTTGTGAGTATGACCTTTTGGTGGTATTCTGGGGGAAATGTGCGAGTATTTTGCTCTTAAATTATTTTTCCTGAAGCTGGGGAGAGAATAATATTCATAGCAATTCTAATAATAAGGGGTATTGGTTAGAGAAGTCACACAGAGTGGGGATGAGTAGGTGTCTCCATCATGCCAAGGAGCCACTTTGTGACCTCCTGGCTTCCATGCATGACCGTGTCAAGACATCATGGCTTTATGGCCTCCAGCAGCTTTCTGTTTCAAGTGTCTTTTTTATACAACATGTCTTTGGATTCTGGTTTCAAACACATTCTATTATCTGCTTCCATTTTATTAGTTAAATTGTCCCATTCATTCACAGTTATGATTTCTATGTGTCTCCCTACATTCTATTTTTAAAATTATTATAATTTATTTCCAGGTATCTCAGTCCCTGAACCCCTCCCTACATCATAGAAGGTATCATCTGGCAAAAAAATAAGCATAGTAGATTACATCTTTTGCGTTTTTATTTCTCAGTTCATTCTATGGTGGTAAACACAAGTTATTCTTCAAATATTAAATCTGTGACTGTATATAATATTCTCTTTCTTCTAATAATTTTACTCAACATTATCTCACGTAGTTATATACAAGTTTTTAAAAAAATATTAATCTGTTAATCATTCATTCTCTCTTTTTATCCTGTGGCTCCTTAATTTTTTTTTTAAATCCACACTTTTGCTACTAAACACAGCCTCCTTTAATGCACTTTCAATTTTATCATTCAACTTCTTCAATGATTTATCCCCTATACCTTCTATTTATCTATTGGGTAAAATAGATTTATATATCCAACTTTTTATGTATGTATACCTATATACACATATATATTTTATGTATGTATATATGTGTGTACATATTCCTCCTTTTGAACTAGTGAGGTTCAAGCACTGCCTTCCATAGCTCTATTTCCCCCTCTAGTAAAAAAAGTTTTTCCTTATATATCTCTTTCATTTAAGAACATTTTTCACATTTTGACTCTCCCTTTTTTCCTCTCCAAGTACATTTTTCTTTCTCATTCTTATTTTTCTTTCTTTTCTTTGTTTTTCCTTTTTTTCTTCTTTTTCCTTTTTCTTTCTTTCCTTCTTTCCTTCCTTCCTTCCTTCCTTCCTTCCTTCCTTCCTTCCTTCCTTCCTTCCTTCCTTCCTTCCTTCCTTCCTTCCTTCCTTCCTTCCTTCCTTCCTTCCTTCCTTCTTTCTTTCTTTCTTTCTTTCTTTCTTTCTTTCTTTCTTTCTTTCTTTCTTTCTTTCTTTCTTTCTTTCTTTCTTTCTTTCTTTCTTTCTTTCTTTCTTTCTTTCTTTCTTTCTTTCTTTCTTTCTTTCTTTCTTTCTTTCTTTCTTTCTTTCTTTCTTTCTTTCTTTCTTTCTTTCTTTCTTTCTTTCTTTCTTTCTTTCTTTCTTTCTTTTCTTTCTTTCTTTCTTTCTTTCTTTCTTTCTTTCTTTCTTTCTTTCTTTCTTTCTTTCTTTCTTTCTTTCTTTCTTTCTTTCTTTCTTTCTTTCTTTCTTTCTTTCTTTCTTTCTTTCTTTCTTTCTTTCTTTCTTTCTTTCTTTCTTTCTTTCTCTCTTCTTTTGGTGATAATTGCAATATAAGCAACTCCTGCCCATGGCCTCTGCTTATGTAAATTTCTTCTACTTGCCATAATCATAATAAAGTTCTAAAGAGTTGCATATATCATCTTCCCATAAAAGAATATGAACAGTAAAACTTTAATGAGTCCCTTATGATTACTCTTTTTATGATTACTTTTTAATGCTTCTCTTATGTATTCTGTTTGATTGCCAAATTTGCTACCTATTTCTGGTCTTTTTATGTTAGAAGACTTCAATATTTCTGTATTTCTTCTTTGACTTAGGAGCTCTAAAATTTGGCTACAATATTCCTAGAATTATTCATTTTGGTAAATCTTTTAGGAGTTGGTATATTAACTATTTCAATATCCACTTTATGCTCTATATGAGATGTTGGGTAACTTTCTTTGAAAATTTCTTGAAATGAGTTCTAAGTTATATTTTTATCATGCATTTCAAATAGTTTGAAAATTCATAAATTATCTGTCCTTGTCCATATTTTCCAGGTTTGTTGTTTTCCATTGCAATGTTTCACATTTTCTTCTTTTTTTTTCACTTTTGGCCCTATTTTTTTGATCCTTGAAATTTCATAAATCATTATTTTCCACATAACCAATTTTGATTTTTAAGGAAATATTTTCTTCAGTGAGCTTTACCAACTCCTTTTCCATTTGATAGTTCATTTTATTTTTAGCAGTTCTTTTCTTCAGTGAATATTAGTACTTCTTTTTTTTTTATTTGGTCTATTGTCCTTTTAAAATATTTCTGTTCTTCAGTGTATTCTTGTGCCTCTTTTCCCATTAAGACAAATCTGTTTGTTAAGGTGCTTTTCCCCTAAGATTTTAATTCTCTTTTCATAATTTTCTTGCATTGCACTAATTTCTTTTCCATTTTTTCTTTTATCACTCTTAATTCTTTCTTTGTTCTCAGAAATTCTTCTGGCCTTTGGTCCAATTAACAGTTGTTATTTGAGGCTTTGCTTATAATTTTTTTTTTTTCAAATTGTAGTCTTCTTCTATGTTTATGTCTGAGTCTTCCTTCCCACCAAAACAGTATTTTCTGGTCAAGTTCCTTTGTTGTTGTTGTTTCATCATTTACATAGGCTACTTATTTACTTTGACCTTCTCTTTAAAGTTGGATTCTGTTCATCTTGGGATGGGACAAGTTTCAGGCTTTACTGTGCTACTGTTTTCAGAACTACTTCTAATGGGCATGCAAGTTTTCAGGTCTTCCAAGGTGATGCTATACAGGAAGAGGTGTGGCTATTTCTTTCATTTTGAGTTCTTATCTTTACCTAGTAATAAACCTTATTCCCTTGTAGTTTCAAAAATTATTGTTACTCTTAGCCCTAGAATTTTGACAATGTCCCCTATCACCACAAGGCTACCTTTCCATTTATGAATGAACCCAGATCTTTGTGTTGTAATACAAGCACTCATCTCTACTCTGTAACTGGGAACCAGAACTGCCTGCAATCAATAGAGTTACCAATCAGCATCAGCTGCATCCAGTGCAAGAAAAGGTTCCCCTATCATCTTTTTCCATGATACTTTGGGTTACCTTTCATGTATACATACATTTATATATGTTTTTTCCCCCTTATTACAATACAATTAAAAGATTCAAGCTAATCTTTACTTTTTCCTCTCAAGGAATAAAATCAATTAAAAAATATTTCTATCACTGTTCTGGTCTCTGGAATAGATACAAGGTTATGTGCAATTATCAATTAGGTGATAACCTGAACATTTCAAACATGGCAGGATGTTGATCTAGAAATAAAATCTTCAATTACTAACTACAAATAAAGGGTAATTCAATTTCTAAGTGAAGGAAAGAAAAATGGTGATACATTGCTGTCACAGAAGACCTTTTCATTCATTTGGTGGTACTAAATTTAGATCCTAAAATTATAGAAAAAAATGAGAAAGGTGAAATAAATACTTTTCTGTAACATAATTGTAAAGTGTTAAGGTGACCATTCTTATTTGATGAAAAAGATATTTCCGCCCAACATATGATGTACAACATATATTTCCTTCAAAGAACCCCTACTGGAATTGGAAAGTTAACAATCCAAGATTTGTGATCCCCCTAAGACAAAAATTATCAAATTAACTAGTTAAATGAAAATTATAATTTTTCTCAAAAAGTATACAATTTCTGGAGCAAAAATATGCATACATATAAACTTATTTAAAAACCTAACAGATTCTTAATTTAATAGTTATTACTTATTACTTTCTAAAATTAGTAAGTGGTAGTCTCTCGGTGACCGAGAATGACTATTGTCTTTTTGCAGTTTCATCCAAGGTGTACCCTCATGTGGCTTTGAAGTCCAAAGACTGAGGTGCAGAGTTTGTGGCACATGGGGCATGGGACGCCAGTTGTTAAGGGAGGTGTGGTTGTGACCTGGTGTCAGTGTTCACCCACAGTGGCAAGACTTCGACATCGTTCATCTTCAAAGGTGATGGCGGCATGGTTAATGTGGGTTCGCCAGCTGCTTCTGTCAGAGGCAGCGAGTTCTAGTCACTTTGGTGTAATGCCAGCCCACTTCAAGTTTGACTTTAGCTGATCCTTGAATCTTTTCTTTGGTCGGCCTTATTTCCTGAGTCCAGCGAATATCTGTCCCATAGAATATCTGTCTTGGTATTCGCTGTGGGTCCATGCAGATGATGTGTCCAGACCATCGTAGCTGGGCTTTGAGGACCATGACTTCGATGCTGGTGGAGTTGGCTCTGTCAAGGACTTCCTGGTTGGTGATTTGTCCTGCCATCAGATCCTCATGGTTGACCTGAGAGAGCATTGGTGGAATTGCTCCAGCTGTTTCATGTGCTTCTGGTACAGTGTCCATGTCTCACAATCGTACAGGAGCGAGCTGAGGACCACTGCATTGTACACTTTGAGCTTCGTCGCAGTGCTTACACCTCTGTGTTGGAGGACTTTGCAGCTCAGCCGCCCGAGGGCCTGGCTGGCCTTTTGGATCCTGGCATTGATCTCATGGTCTAGGGACCCGTCGTTGGCGATGGTGCTGCCCAGGTACTTGAAAGTGTTGATGTTAGAAAGCTGCGTGCCATAGATTGTAATGCATGGCTGATTAGTTGGCCTCCCTGGTGCTGGTTGGAACAGCACCTCTGTTTTGCTGAGGCTGATAGTCAGGCCAAACAGTTTTGTTGCGGTGGAGAACCTGTCCACAATGGTTTGGAGATGGTTTTCTTGGTGGGCCATGAGAGCACAGTCATCTGCAAAGAGAGCTCTCTCTGTTGTCTTTGTTTTTGCAGTCAGGTGGCAAAGGTCGAATAGTGAGCCATCCAGTCAGTATTTGATGTAGACGCCCAAGTCTAAATCCATCACAGCATGTTGTAATACTTGGGTGAAAAATAGGTTGAATATCACCGGAGCAAGGATGCCATCTTGTTTCATGCCATTGGAGATGCTGAAGCGATCAGAAGTCTCTCCACCAGATAGGACTTCCCCTGTCATATCGACATGAAAGAGCTGGATCAGTTTGACAAATTTTGCTGGGCAACCAAGCTTGCTGAGGATCACCCACAATGCATCCCTGTTCACTGTGTCGAACGCCTTTGTCAGGTCTATGAAGACAATGTAGAGACTCAGGTTCTGCTCAAGGCATTTTTCCTGCATTTGCCTCACCATGAAGACCATGTCGATGGTGCTGCGATCTGGTCGGAAGCCACATTGTGATTCAGGCAGGTTCTGCTCTGAAACAGATGACAGGAGTCTGTTGAGTATAACGCGGGCGAGGATCTTTCTGGCAGTGGAGAGTAGTGAGATGCCTCTGTAGTTGTCACAGGCTGCTCGTGAGCCTTTGTTCTTGTATAGTGCTACGATGGAGGCATCTCTGAGTTCTGGGGGCATGTCTTCCTCTTCCCATATGCTGGTCAGTACTATGTGGAATGTCTGGAGTGCCTTTCCATTTAAGGCCTTGTACACCTCGGTTGGGATCCCATCTTTACCGGGTGTCTTGCCTGCACTCATTTGTTTAATGGCTTTTTGGATTTCCTCTATTGAAGGAGGGACATCAAGTTGTTTGATGATGTGGTTTTGGGGGATCTGGTCAAGAGCCCTTTGGTCGACTGAGGAGGGTAGTTTGAAGAGCTGGCTGAAGTATTCTTTCCATCTGTTGCTGATGCCTTTTTTATCTTTTATGAGAGTGTCACCTTCAGAGGATAGCAAGGGAGTGGTGATGGGTTTTAATGGCCCATAGACAGTCTTGAGGGTATATCAACCATTTAATGAATTACTAGTCTTGCTTTTTTAATAAGGCTGGCCTACTATCCTCAGATTTCTACTCTTATAGGTGGACTAGACCAGGTTCAATGCTGACGAAGCCTTATTTCTAATGATAGGGAGACTAATATTCCTTTTATCATATTCTTCCTTTAGTTAAACATGAACCACAGGATGTGGGAATAAATGACTCAAAGTTGTTTAGACTGACATTTAATTTTTTCCTAAAAGGGATAACAGAAAAATACTCAATATATAAAAAGAATATCAAATGGGAATGGTGAATATATATATATATATAATTGCAAAAATCACTCATAATTTCACAATGACAGTAATATTTAATCTGGGAT
Source organism: Monodelphis domestica (assembly GCF_027887165.1). NCBI lineage: Eukaryota > Metazoa > Chordata > Mammalia > Didelphimorphia > Didelphidae > Monodelphis > Monodelphis domestica. The sequence goes on from NC_077229.1 coordinate 371,306,153, forward strand.
CTAGTATCTTAGAAATGTAAATTACTGTCAGAAAACATTTACTTTACTTTAATATTTACTTTAAACTTATAATTTAATATTTGCTTTAAATTTATCAAAACATAAAATATTTTAGCAAAGTATCTAGGTAGAAATTTTACATTTTACCTTGGTTCTGCCCTATACAAACAATTCCCAGGGCATATTTTATGTTAAGTGGTCAGATATGGATTTTGTATTTTGTTGTTGACTGCCATCTATAATATAGATATTTTCAACCTTTCCAATAAAGTTTACTGAATATTATGTCTTTGGACCTTTTAGACTCATGATATCCCCTCTAAAACATATTCAGCTTAAGGAAAGTATTTAGTTATGTATTAAAAAAGGAATAAAGAGGAAAAAATCTGCCAGGGAGTCTGGTATAAGTCTTTGCTAATGGAGTTCCCCCTATTCTAATTGCCACTATGGTCCCAATGAAGTTGCAGTGGGGAAGATTAAGTTAGTACTTAGCTCTCTCCTTTTAGCTAAGAAATATTCTTTCACTCACAACCTACCACTGATAGAACATTTTCAAAGAATTGAATCACAATTAAGCATTATCTAGGGCTTTCTTTCAAAATATCATATCAAACCACAAGTCCTTTCATCCCTGGTCCATTAAACAGTTGGAAGCAGCCCATAAGTTCATCTCCAAGGTACTCAAAAGCTGACTCATGTCACTTTAGTAAATGGAAATTTTTGAGGGAGCTAGAGGTATAAGTTACCTGGAAAGGACTCTCTGAAGCAAATCAGACCCTTATACAAACGTATCAGAACATTTAAAAGAGCACTGTATTTCCTAAACAAATAAAGTGGTACCTTGATACACAAGCATCTTTTCCAATGATTTGAAATTTTTTTGCTTTAAGTCCTGAGCAGATAATTGAATCATGAGGTTCTGCCACCCTCCATTAGGTAGTGTGCCAAACTTTTGGTTTCACAAGTTACATGAGACTGTCTCATTTAGTTTAGTAGTTATCTGACCTTGCAGGTATCTGTATTGAATTGCTTTTGCTTTCTTCTTTATTTTTGTCAGCATATTATCATCTAAATACATTACATAAATTATTAACCATGTAATGGGTTAGTTTATAAGTAATTATGCTTCTCTCATTTTATTAAACATTGCACTTTCAAATTCTTCTAAATATTTTATCATTCATAATTATATCAGCATTTTAAGAAATTCAAATATCTGATTCATGAAATAGATATTAAAATTCAGTCTTAGTACTCTGGTTTCAGAAAACAAAAAGAGATCCATGATGACAGGAGGCAGAAGAATCTTAATATTCTTTAGCATGATCTTTTGTAACAATTATATTTTAATTGATATGAGATCCTAAATCACTGGAAATTGAACAATTCTAAAACAAAATTTGATTATATAGTTTCATGATTTTATAATCTTGAAAGTTTCTAGGTGCTGAAAATTTCAGATTTTCATTCCAGAATTACAATACAGAATATACAGATTTTTATAAGACTCTAATATTTCATTTTGGAGGGATTTTCCCCAAATAAAAAGAGTAACTTACTTAAACGTGTTCTTGTTTGTAAGATACTATTTAAAAAACATGTAAGAAAACAAACAAAATCAATTAACTCTTCTTATTATATGACCACATTAACAAGAAAATATATTATTCTCCATAGGATCTCTTTGATAATTAACCCATGTTATGATCAGTTTAATATCAGCAATTGCTTAAAACATAAATTTAGTTCTTTTGACTTTAATACCTTTTTTAAAAAAATAAAGTTTTATTTATCATTTTGTTTGCAGTACCATTATATCTGAATGGAAATTATATTATACATGTCTGCAATAGGACATAACTTTCAGATCTAGGAAATGTAAATCAATATAAGTATCTATAAATAACAGAAATGAATATCAAAATTAAAGAATTGATTTTATATAACATAATCTTCTATTGAAATATTTTTCATTTTGTAATTTTTAAATAATTATAACACTTCTTTACTTAGTTCTCTTTTAAAATATTTCATTTTTGTGAACTCAATATTTATCAAAAATGCAATCACATATTCAAAAAGGACATAAATAAATTGCTTAGTCATTGCTGTGGAAATTTTTTAAGTGCATAAGTAGTAACACAGTTTTTCTTTTGTATGTCTGTGTCTGTGTGTGTGCCTTCTACTTAGCTTATTTTCTTTCCTCTTAAGGATTTTTATTTAAATTAGATTTTCTTTTTTTTTTGATTTTAAAAAAAAATGTTTTTTGCTTCTCTTTCAATTTCCACTAATTTATATACCACACTCATGCAAATATATAACATTGAGGAAAAGAAGCACACTCATCTCTGAAAAATGTTTCTTTCCAAACTTCTAATTATTTTTTTTTACTTTTCATCTTCTATACCTCTCTTCCAAATATGATAAAAGCTTTTCTTAAAGCTCTGCCAAATTAAATAATTTTCCATCTATAAATACTTTAATTTGGTTCAAAGAGTCACTTACGATGATAAAGGACACTAGTGAAGGGTTACCATCCTGTCCTAAATTACCATTACAAAAGAAAGAAATATTTTTTCAGACATGTGTGGCCCAGTGTCAAAGTGCATTACTTCCTCTCTGGTGAGTAACTCTACTTTATATAAATTGATTGTCATGCAATTTTGCATGATAATTTTATAGAATCAATTTGTGTATAGTGTTTCTATGTGTAGGAATCTTTTTGTAGGCTCTAGTGAAATGAACCAATTCATTTAATCATCTTTTGATCACAATTAATTTATAGGAAAATATGGAAATAATCAATTATTTTCCCAAATGCCCCCAAATAGTTTCACAGGTGGCATTTGTTTCTGGGTATCTTTAAAGTTTGAAAAATAAAAATAGCACTATGGAAAACTTAGAGTTATAATTCAATATTAGATACACTAAATTGAATCACTTTTTGCATTTTTTTTATCAAAACTTCATTCTGTTAATAAATTTTAGGAATACAGTACATTATATATATATATACATATATATAGTCTCCCACATATGACCCCAATGAACACTATAAAATGAAGCATCTGTTCTTGAACGTTTTGTAGAGATAAACTATGTTGCTATGGTTTCAATGGCTTTTGCATTATAATCCTTTCTAAGAAATGGGTCCATGGTGCAGCCATCCATCAACTGAAGGCATTTCTTCTGGCATCAAATTGATTTGAGTCTGTATAAATGCAACTTGGAAAGTATTGAGTTTTCCATAGAATGTTATCTCATAAAGCTGTCAATATGAGTAAGTACTTAGGCAAACTACACATAACATTATGTACAACTCTGAAATTTCTGCAATATTTTCAATGTTGGATTTTAAATATGAGATCTTAATGATCATACTTTAAAATTCTCATTTAAGCTTCTTCAAAGTATCATAGATTTAAAATATATAGAATTTAGATTATAGAATAAAGAGGCATGGGGGGATCTATTACAGTGGAAGGGAAGATGAGAGGTTGGAGATGGATAATACTTAAAACTTACACTCATTGGAATTGCCTCAGAGAAGGAAGAACAGTCATACATTGTTGTATAGAATCCCATCTTATCCTACAGAGAATTAGAAGGGGGAAAAGAATGGGGATGGTGGTGAGTGGGGTAATATAAGGGAGAAAGAAGTTGAGGGAGGGGTGATTAAAAGGCCTTACAGAAAAGTAGGAGGGCAATAAGAATGGTGGTGGGAAACAGAGTAACATTTGGGAAGGAGAAGAGGTTGGAGTGATCAAAAGCAAAACATTGATTTGAAGGGAAAGAGTAAAAGGAGAAAGGGCAGGATTAAAAAAGGAAATCAAGATGGAGGAGAATACCCAGCTGGTAATCATAACTGAATGAAAATGGGATGAACACATCCATAAAATGGAAGCAGATAGCAGAGTGAATTAGAAACTAGAATCCTATTGTATGTTGTTTAAAAGAAACATATTCGAGGCAGGTAGATACATACACAGAAAAGTTAAGGGGCTGGAGCAGAATCTATTCGGCTTGAACTGAGACAAAAAAAGGAAGAATTACAATCATGAAATCAGAAAAGCTAAAGGAAAAATAGATCTTATGAAAAGAGATAAGGAAGGTAATTGCATCTTGATAAAAGGTAGTATAGACAATGAAGTAATATCAATACTCAACATATATGCATCAAATGGTATAGCATCCAAATTTTTAAAGGAGAAACTAAAGTAGCATAAGGATGAAATAGAAAGTAAACCTAAACTAGTGGGGAACCTCAATCTTCCCCTATCAGAACTAGATAAATATAACTAAAATAATTAGTGAGAAAGAAGTAAAAGGAGTGAATGAAATTTTAGAAAAGTTAGGTTTACTAGATATCTTGAGAAAATTGAATAGGAATAAAACGGAATATACCTTCTGTTCTGTAGCACATGATATATATACAAAGATTGGCCATGTACCAGGGCATAAAATCTTTACAACCAAATGCAGAAAAGCAGAAATAATGAATACAACATTTTTCAGATAATAATGCAATAAAAATTATAGTCAATGAGTGTCTATTAAACATTAAATTAAGTATTAACTGGAAACTAAATAATATAATTCTTAAAAATTGTTGGGTCAAAGAATAAATCATAGAAACAATTACTGATTTCATTGAAGAGAAAGACAATGTGTAAATAACCTACCAAAATTTATGGGATACAGCCAAAGCAGTACTTAGGGGAAATTTTATATCTCTGAATGCTTATATGAATAAAAGAATGAAAAGGCAAATCAATAAATCGGGCAGGCAACGAAAAAATAGGAAAAAAACAAATTAAAATAATCAATTAAAGACTAAATTAGAAATCCTAAAAATCAAAGGAGAAATTAATAAAATTAAAAGAAAAAAATCCTGAACTAATGCCTATGACTAGGAGCTGGTTTTATGAAAAATTAAAATAGAGTATTGGTGATTTGATCAAAAAAAGGAAGAAGCAAATCAAATTATCAGTATCAAACATGAAAAATGTGATTTCTTCTATGATGAAGAAGAAATTGAAAGAAATCTTATGGAACTATTTAGCACAATTATATGATAATATATTTGATAATCTAGGTGAAATGGATGAATATTTAAAAATATGTTTCCTACCTACATGATGGTGAATTTATGGCACATATGCCAAAGATGGCATACAGAGTACTCATGATAGGCTCATGCCACACCCCTTGCCTTAGTCAGAGTTTGTTACTAGGAAGGCAGAGGGATGAGGGAAGAGTTTCTCCCCTTTCTCTATCTGTACCTTTGCACAGTAGCCCCATGGCAGAGCACAGTGGGTAAGGTAGGTGGCTCACAGGCTGCAGAGCTGGAGGGGAGCAAAGTTCTTGGGCCACTCTTCTCCCCACTCTTTACCTAAGCTGAGGGTATTCCTCACTTCATCCACCCCTCCTCCCAACAGCCTAATGGGAGAGCTTTCTCCATCTCCTGTATGGGGATTTTGTTGTTATTGTTGCTGTTACAATTGTTTTATTTTTTTTTGTTTAATCTTACCATTCCATGAATGAACTGTTGATGATCCAGATTTGGTAGAGCTATTTTCAAAAGGAGTATTTTCTTTTTTAAAAGTGTGGCTTTATCTAAGAGAAAAAAGTGTCAAGAGCTTGAACCAGGAGGTAAAAACAGAATCCACAGTGTTATGCTCAGTAGGGCCAAGTTTGGCAACACCCCATTCAAGGACATTCCCATGCAGAATAAGTGATTAACAAAATAAAATATTTTTCAGGGTCGAGATGAATATTTTTTCCACATTCCATCAAATCCAGCAATAATCAACAGAAACTAGGGGGAGGGGGAGAATTAGACCTATGAGATATAACAAGTAAAAAGATGGTCTGGCCAGAGTTGTGTTTATTTTAAAAAATGAGAAAGAGATAGAAGAGACAGAGATAGATTTCATCCTTACTGTTTTAATATAAGATATCTTCCCAGATTTCAGCCCATTGTGGTCCCCTCCATGCTGGCTGCCCAGTGCCAACCAAGGGAGCCAGTCTGTTCAATTGCAGAAGTAAAAAGACCTTCTGCTTTCCATGGTTGGCTTTTAATCCCCCCTAGTTCCTCCCTCCATGGCAATATTACTCACTAACCCCAGGGGATGCCAGAGGATACCAAGCCATTAGATATGACCTTACTTTAACCTCCATCATTGGGGTGCTGCAGGATGGAGATATTTTATTTTACTTCACAAAGGGAAGAGTAAAAGGATATCACCAGATGATGTCAGAGTACTACAAAAAGCAACAGCATTTCTAGATAAAAAATTTTAAAAATGTAAGAGGCAATAACAAAAAACTACCCCATGCTACTATAAAAGAATAAGACAATATTAACAAAGTTAATTTAAAGATTTAATGCTATAATAAACTATGCAATTCATACTTTACAGAGCTAAGCAAAGCAATGACAAAACTCACCTGAAGGGAAAAAATCTAGGATATATTAAAAAAATAATGAGATGGAGAAGACAGGAATGAAGGCAGAATGACATTTTCAAAATTACATTTAATAAACAAATCTTTTAAAAGGGTTGGAAAATGGAGAATCAGGATACTAGCCTAAGAAATGAATGGGCTATACATAGAAAAAATAATAAATCTTAAATATAAATTAAAGAAAATTACAAGGTGACATCTCAAAATTCATGGGATGTAGCTATATTAGCCCTTAATGGATAAATCACAAATGTGGAAATATATTTCATCTTTTCCTAGATGTTTCAACATCACAGATTTAAAACATCTTACTCAAAACTCACCATCTTCCAACTAATCTCATTCTTTCTTCTGATTATCTTCTTTCCATTGCTAGAATATCATCTTCCAGGCACCAGAATTCTTATTCTCAAAGCCATTCTTGATTCTTCATCCTTATTTCAAATCTTGCCTATTCTACCTCAAGAACATATTTTCATATGCTCCTTTCCTCGATTCGCTTGGTCACCACCCTAGACAATCATTCATTACTCTCCCCTGATCTAAGCATGTAACCCTCTTCCTCAATAAACTATTTGTCATAGTTTCTGATTTCCAATAAATTAAAATGAAAAGTCTTCTATATCCTATTTAATATCCTTAATAGTATTCCTCAAGACTAATTTCCCAGATTTCCATATTTCTCTTCCTCCACTACCATGTCCCTATTCACACACTCCTCTCCATAAATACTTCATGTTGCAGCCGAACTTGCCTCTTGGTTAAATCTGAGGAAAGGGAGAACTGGCTTCTTCCCTCCCACTTAGTTTTCCCTACATGAATGAATATACCTCTTCTAAGTCTGAGCTCCTCTGAGTCCAGTAGCTTTGAAATTCAGGTTCAATATTAGAATACAATTGAGAAACTTAGAGGTCATTCATCAATTAACAAACTATCTGAGTCTATTCAACAACAAGATACATTGAGGGTCCTTTTGTTTATTCAGCTGAGGAAAGATCCTACTACAATCCTCTAACCATAAATAGGAGAGATCCACCTTAATCTAATCAACATTTTAATAATCCCTAAAACAAACATGAAAATTTTGAAAATCAACAGGGAGGGTAAACAAATAAAATTAAAAGCAAAACAATGAATTGATAAAACAATTACTTTTCTAATAAAATGAATAAGTTAATAATGAATATTATATATGGTATCCTAAAAATTGACAAAATTTTAAAAATAGTTAAAAATTAATACATTGAATATAATAAAAGAAAAGAAGGAAATAATATGGGAAAAATTCTCCAATTAAATGTCAGGAAAATACATACCGTGATATCAATGCCTGGATATCTACAAAACATAAAATACTTCAGTGCACAAAGCAGGAAGCAGAAATATTCAATGACAATGTCAAATAAAAACATTTTTAAAAGCCTTAGAAATGATTAAAGTGGAGTAATAAAGAAATGACTTTTAGAAATACAGTTGAATAAAGATAAATTCATTCATATGATACATATGTTCTCAAATATGTAGATAGAAGACATCATATAAGGCTCAATCAATTAGCCAAATGAAGCTCTGAAAAGAGAGAAATAAAAAAAATTAGAAAGCAAGAAGATATTTGTCTTCATTGAACCTCTCTAGTATAATCATATAAATAAGAGTAATACAATATTATATCAACAGATGAAGTATTTTTAAAAAGCTTTCTACAATATATTGCATACAGAACAATCTTTCCCTAACATGATCAAAACTAGGAATTTAAATATTGAAGAAACAGAAGAAATTTTTCCAAAATTAATAAGTTGAATCCAGTACTTCATACCACATACCATTTGCCACAATAAATTTTAAATGGATACGTGATCTATATAAAAAATGGTACATCATAATGAAAAACAAGAGGCTGGTGTAGAAGTAAATTTTTTAACAATTCAAATATATCTTTTTTTTCTCTTAACATTCAACTGGGAAAAAAGTAAAGTACTTTGCACTGTCAACGATAATCACTCTATCAGGTGTTTTTTATTAAAACACTTTGTTGTTGTTTTAAATCAGAAAGTATTATCAGGAGATATGTTGTTTTCTGTGAAATGACTGATGGATCAAAACAGAATGTATCAAAAAGAGAAAAATCATAAATATGTATCTTAAGTAAGTCAGCCTGGTTACTGTAGAGGACTGTGATTTAGAGAGTACCAACTGTCACAGCACTGACATTATAAAAATATTTGAATTATTTATCATGCCAACTGTTAGGATCAATAACATTTAGTGACTGTAGACCTTCTCTCTTATCTTCCACTCTGTTTTTTAAGATAAAAAGGTTATTTTCCATATCATTGGTACTTTACCCATCACATTTGTTTTTGCTCACTTTAAATAATGCAACATAGACTGAATACTGCCTATTCTTAAACTACTAAAATATTTGTCATAAAATCATTGTGACCTTCTAGTGGTGGAATTTATCAATCTATGTGACTGCTAATGAATCACCTGTGCTGTCAAAGTCATCATAATTAACATTATTTTCCTCTGTTAATAAAATAATTTTATTGGCCCAAAAAATCTTACAGCAAAAAAAAAAATGGTATATGTTGCTTTCCATAATGGGAGGTGCCAGAAAGTCATACAACTTAAATACCTCCCCTACTTGTGATTTTTAAATAATTTTATTTTACCTATAACAAATCTGTATTATTAGGAATGATGTTTTTAATGAAAACAACACTGGGGTATATTCGAGGACCATTATAGTATTAGCTGCCTGAAATCTGTTTTGTTACAGCTCCAATTAAGAATATTTTTTTTCAATTTTAAATTCACAATTAAATACAATTGAAAAACATTTTACTATGTTAAATAATTTTAAAACATAAAAATATATCCTTTAGACCTCGTTAGACCATACCCCACCAAAAGGAGGAAATTCAGATTTGGCTTTTACATCATAGTTTGCCAACCTTTGCTACTACATTAATAAGAAGCATTATGTTTAAGACTATGTCTCTCATATAACCATCACTTTGATCCATTTTTACAAGATATAGACTATATTATCAAATAATCATTAATATGACTATGATACTAAATTTGCTTTAAACATCATCACATCTTAAATATGATCATTTGTGTACTCTGTTATTTTTAGAGTAGGACAAGTCCTACATAAAACTATAAAAAGGAACCAATAGAAGTTTGGTTAATTTCTATAAAAAACCAGCAGAATTGCTCACAGAAAATGAACACTAGATCTCTCCAATTAATACATTGAAAATTTCTAGTAGCCCAACTAAGTCATTAATTTCTGTACTGTCCAGGAAATAATATCATGAACCATCCAAAAATGTCCTGATCTGACTCTTATACATTAGCACTAGTTGTAGCATAAATTTACCATAGAGCTCAACTTTATGGAATAAAAAGTCTTTAAAACTCATATCCAAAAATATCTCTAAATTATCTTTTACACTCCTGTCTTTCAACTACCAATTTATGAAATATTATCTAAGGTGTTAAATATTTTAATTGAATACGAGTAAAGAAAAAAAAAACATTAAGAAATAGTTAGCCGAATCTTATAGATTGAGAAATTAAAAAAATCAAATATCACTAATTTTCTATTCCACAGATTTCTCTAATTCATATCCATTGATAGAGTTTTGTTCTTTAATTTGTAATGCTTGGATCAAGTAAAAACCGAGTAGATAGTATAAAACAGGTTAATGCAAATAGCAACCAGCAATCAAGAAGATGCATGAATGTCAATTCAGTATAAAATAACAATTTCTTACAGACACAAATGTTATAAACACAAAGTTTTCATGATGTTGAGATGCAAGAGATTGTTTTAATTAAGTCCATACACTTTCCTATCCTTTTTCTATTTGATTCTAATGTTATATGAAAAAGTGGCATAAAATACCATTTTTAAAAGTAAAAATATTTCTAGAGGATAATTTAAGGTGATTTTGCTAAGGTAATATGTTGGTAGAGATTAAATCTTAAAGAGAATTATATTTTTCAACTTATATACATCTTGGATTCATATAAATATGATTTAATAGTTTGGTCCCATGATGTTTTTGGTCTGAAGAAATGCATTTTTTATTCTATTATGTTTTCATTTAACCATAAATGAAGAAGACTTCATCAGCCCCTTTTAAATCTATTGCTCCTCAGGAGCCACAGAAACTGCCCATTTATATTGCTTTTTCCTTCCTTCCTCTTCATAAACTTCTCCAGCAGAGTGAAGGTATATTTTAGTTTTATTATGCCATAAAACTTGGATCAAAACACTTCATCCTTTTTACAAATTGTCTCGAGAACTTTTTAATTGCATTTCATTGTGCCTCAGTGTCAAATATGTTCTTTATGACCTACTCCTCAAAGCTCACTCATTACTCTTCTCAGATTTCTGTACTAATGAGCCATATTGTTTCTTAAAATATTTTTTCATCTCCCAAGTTGCAGACTTGGTAGGTGTTTTTTTCCCTTACTTCAATGTCTTTTCTTACTCTATTTTCCTAAGTAAACTCAGCACTTTGATAGATGTTTCCTTTTGCTACTGTAGTATTTCTTGGGCATTTTATTTATAATTATAATAGCAGTAATGACATCAAAGCCAATCATAGAAAAGCTAGACTTTTAAGGAAAATGCACACTTAGTACTAAATGAATCACTTGAGTCAAACCACATTTTTTTTCATTTTTCCTTTGATATGGTTTTGTTTTTTGACAACAGTGGTCATGTAAGTGTGCTTTACTGACTCTAGCCTGATTGAGTAGAGCTGACTTTAATCAGATGAAATAAAAGTGAATTGGTTTCTACTTTAGTTAGACTTTTTTGTCAATTGAGTACTGCTTCTTGTCTTACAAATATTTCATTGCTCTCTTTTTTTCCTAACTTCAATTGTAATTTTTTAAGAATTGATATTTCTCCAAGGAAACAAGCAACAAAATTTGTAATTCTTAAAGAGGACAATTCAGTGACAATTAGAAAAATTTCAGTGGCTATTGGTGTGAAGAAGTTAATCACTTTAAAGATCAGTCAATTACACAACAGTTTCACCAAAACATAAAAGGAAATTAGGTTGAAAATTAAAAATAATGACAAGAAATGTCAAGCTGTTCCTGCAAAACAACCTAATTAGTTCTTCTAAACAAAACTAAGACTTGCAGAAGCATCTAGCAGCAGATAGGTTTCATAACTATAACATGGCATGAGTTGGAAGAAGTTGGTAGAATAGTGAAATGACCATTAAAAATACTGTTAAAGGCAATTATAAAGAAGACAAAAAAACACCATAAATGAGTAAAACAATGTAAATATTAGAATATTGAGGATTGGAAAAAGGTAATTTGAACTGATGAAATTCACTTGCCTAATTAAGGTGAGAATAAAGAGTCTTCAGAGGAAGGAAGGTAGTCTATGAGATCTGAGTATCTCTAGTAGAGTATAAAACATCCATCTCAAAAAATTAAATTAAATTAAAATGTTTTCAGGTCTTTCTATTTATAGAAGTCTTGAAAATCTTGTTCAGTTTGGAAGAAAATGATGTGTTTCTGCAATTTACTCAGAAACAGAAGGATAAAGGAAGTGAATTAGCATTTTTATAAGCATCTAGTATGTTCTAGGCACTACGCTAAGTTTTTTAAAATTATTTTATTTGATTTACAATAATCCTGGGAGGTAGGTGTTATTATTATCCCTATTTTACATTTTAGGAAACTGAAGCAGAAAGAGATTAAGTGATGAGGGACACACAGCTAAGGTCTGAGATCAGGTTTAAAGTCAGTTGTTTCTGACTAAAGTCCATGTGCTCTATTCACTAATACCACCTAGTGTCTTGTAATTTAAAGTGGTTTTGCAATTTAAAGAATTCTTAAGTGGAGATAGAATAAGTACTGTAGCATGACCCTGCATCATACCAATAAATAAAATTTGTATCTAAGAAATGGAAATAATCATAGCCTAATTGTTGGGGAACTTGTCTGATTTAAAGCTATGGGAAAACCAGTGAGCTACTATCAAGGCTAGGTTTAGGAAAATGCACTGTTCATCAAACAGACATTTAAAATGATGTATATTTTTTGTGATGGAAAATTAATAATTGATTTCAAAGTTCTTGTGGACTCAATGACAAACAATATAAGTGATTAAATCCTTAGAAAGTTATATAACACACTAATTTTTTAAGATATAATAAATTGATATGATTTATTGTCCAAGTTAAAAAGTATAATTATTTAACTTAACTCCAATTTATTCATATACTCAATTCACTCAAATGATAGTTACATAATTTTCATATTTTATTATTTATACTAGTCTCTTTACTCATAAACATGTGAAACGTGTGACTGAATGGTATTTACTATACCTTTTGGTCTTACTGCTGTCTTATAAAAGATTACTTTTGATATAACCTATTTTATATCCAGTTTCTAGATCACAAAAGCAGGATGTAGAAAAATAAATTTAAAAGGTACTTAAAACAATTAAAATGCATTTTCAATGTGACCTTTGTTCTCTTCTTTTATTCTACAATATTGCAGAGTTTAATGGATGCTTTTCATAGTCATCATTTTATTCTTAGCTGTGAGTCTTCTTTTTCCAGATGTTCAATTTTATCAGGTAGAGTTATGATTTTTTTATCTGTTTATGAAACTATTTGCTGCTTGGATTTCAGACTAAGTGGGAAATATAATGACCAATTATCATTGCTCAATGAATCATGAGTTCTTTTTTGAACTCATAATATTGACAATGTTTTGTTTTGAGCATAATAATAGAATTAAGTGATTTTATAGCTGGAAGAAACCTGAGATATCAAGTAGCCTAACATGATTATTTAATGAATAACAGAAATGTAGCCAAGAGGTGATGACTTGCTCATGGTCACAAAACACTTAAGAGAGATCAAAATTTAACTTAATCTTCAGATTCACAGACCATTGCTCATGTAATAGCAATTTTAGGTAAATATTTTATTTCATATAGATTTACTAAATTTGAAGTTCTCAAAGACAGAAGCAAAAATAAAACAGTTCTGATATCAAAGTGACCAAATCTGAATATCAGAGTTCCCAACAACCTTGAAGATATAGGCCCTGACTAAAAAGCAAACTCTGAATTGTGCTGAGTGCATAATAAATGCAAATACACCATAGAAGAAGTTATACTTCTAAGTTTTAGACTAGCTTGGGAGATGATATTTGTATATATTAAGTACAATGAAATGTATAAACTTTAAGTGTGATAAGAAAGGTACAAGATACTATAAATATTCAGAGAGGGAGAAGATTACCTGCAATTTTGTCCATAAGGCACAAAGAATTTAGTGGGAAGGGAAATAGAATGGAGTAGAGGTGACAGCCTGGGAAAGAGTGTATAGATAAGACATAGAAATGAGGAGGGGAGGAATAGTTCTAGGTAGAGTGCGTTGTCACAAGAAATGGAAGGATAGAAAGTCTCATATTCTAAGGGAGGAATTTCTCTACAGTCATCATATTGTCCTTATCTAATAGTTTAGCAATCTTTAAGAAATGAAATAAAGTTACTCTGGTATGACTTGTTCTGGATGAAGCCTGCTTCAATTTTATAGATCTTCATGAACCTCCTTAATGATACCAAGATTTTCCCAGGAATCAGTCAGGCTCACAAGCCTATAGTTTATGGACTGTTTTATGCCCTCTCCTTGTCCCCTTAAGAACATTGACAATATTTACCATACTTCAAATCTTCTATCTCTGCTTTTCTCATTTTTATATATCAATGACTGGCTCACCAATCATATTACTGGTTCTTCCTTAGTAGCAGAGAAGATAATTCATCTAGGCCAACAGATGTGAATTCTTTGAGGGCAGCTAGATGGTCTCTTACTACTTCCTGACTTATAGTGAGTATCATTTCAGGTTACCCATTTTTGTCCTGGAATTTCCCATTCAAAGGTCATTTTCCTTGACAGACACAAAAGAAGAAGAAAAAAAAAATATTAGCAGTCCTGCCTTTTCTCTGTTGCCAGTTACTTGTTGATACCATGTAAAAGTCCTGTCCCTTTCCAAGTTTTATTTTTTCTCCCAATGCAACTAAAATAACCTAAAAATTTATATAGAAAGTATAAAATTGTGAAGTGAATCTTCCCTCACTAATTTCAGCTCATTGTGACCATTAGCCCCTTACACAATTTTATAGAATCACATCGTACACTTATGTATTGTTATGTTAGCCTTCCTTGTCTCCATCTCCTCTCACCTTTTCAAGTTGCTTAGTAAATTCCTTGCACATTCACACAAATCTCTTCAGACCCATCTCACTTCCTTTCTTCATTGAAATTGTTTCTTCTTTTGTTTTCAGAATTTTGTCATCAGCAAGTCCTATCCCTCTTAAATTGACATGCTCTATAGAATATTTGTCCATGGGACATAAAAATTTCTCTGAACTCATTGATATCTACTTTTCCTATATTATGTGTTTAAGATTTCTCTCTCTTCTGTTACACATTCTAGCAAAGGTAATTACTTGTCTTCAGAGTTCCAGTCATTTACATCCCAGCAACCAGTTTTTACTGTTAAGTGAGAATCAGGCAGTAACAAATTTTTTTTCTTCGTTGGTTTGTTGGTTATATTTAAAACATTAAATTGTCTCAAAGGAAAATCAAAAAGCTATAATCTGAACTAATAAATAATATATATTATTTATATATATATATTTATATATATAATAAATAAATATTAAAAAATAATAAAAATAATAAAAAAAGCTAATAAAAATAATCAACAAATTTATCAAAGTTGCAGGAGACAAAATAAACCCACATAAGTCATCAGCATTTCTACATATTTCTAACACATCTCAGCAGCAAGAATTTGAAAGAGAAATTCCATTTAAAATCACCCTAGAAAATATGAAATACTTAGGAATCTATCTGCCGGGACAAACACAGGAACTATAGGCACACAACTACAAAACACTCTCCACACAATTAAAACTAGATTTAAACAATTGGAAAAACATCGATTGCTCATGGGCAGGAAGAGCTAACATAATAAAAATGACAATCCTGCCAAATTAATTTACTTATTTAGTGCCATACCCATTGAAAATCAAGAAAAATTTTTACTCAATTAGAAAAATAAAACATAACAAAGTTCATTTGGAAGAAAAAAAGATCAAGGATATCCAGGGAAATCATGAAAAAAATGCAAAGGCAGGTGGCCTTGCAGTCCCAGATCTCAAACTATATTATAAAGCAGCAGTCATCAAAACAATTTGGTATTGGCTAAGAGACAGAAAGGAGGATCAGTGGAATAGACTTGGGGTAAATGACCTCAGCAAGACAGTCTATGACAAGCCCAAAGATCCTAGCTTTTGGGACAAAAAATCCACTATTTCATAAAAACTGCTGGGAAAATTAGAAGACAGCATGGGAGAGATTAGGTTTGGATCAACACCTTACACCCTACACCAAGATGAACTCCGAATGGGTGAATAACTTGAATATAAAAAAGGAAACTATAAGTAAATTAGGTGAACACAGAATAGTATACATGTCAGATCTTTGGGAAAGGGAAGTTTTCAAAACCAAGCAAGTGCTAGAAAAAAAATCACAAACTTTAAAATAAATAATTTTGATTACATCAAAATAAAAAGGTTTTATGCAAACAAAACCAATGCAACCAAAATTAGAAAGGAAGCAACCAATTGGGAAACAATCTTCATAAGGAAAACCTTTGACAAAGGTCTAATTACTCAAATTTATAAAGAGCTAAATCAATTGTACAAAAAATCAAGCCATTTTCCAATTGATATATGGGCAAGGGACATGAATAGGCAATTTTCAGTTAAAGAAATCAAAACTATTAATAAGCACATGAAAAAGTGTTCTAAATATCTTATAATCAGAGAAATGCAAATCAAAACAACTCTGATGTATCACCTCACATCTAGTAGATTGGCTAACATGACAGCTATGGAAAGTAATGAATGCTGGAAGGGATGTGGAAAAGTGGGGACACTAATTCATTGCTGGTGGAGTTGTGAATTGATCCAGCCGTTCTGGAGGGCAATTTGGAACTATGCCCAAAGGGTGATAAAAGACTGTCTTCCCTTTGATCCAGCTATAGCACTGCTGGGTTTGTACCCCAAAGAGATAATAAGGAAAAAGACTTGTACAAGAATATTCATAGTTGCTCCCTTTGTGGTGGCCAAAAATTGGAAAACGAGTGGATGCCCTTCAATTGGGGAATGGCTGAACAAATTGTGGTATATGCTGGTGATGGAATACTATTGTGCTCCAAGGAATAATAATGTAGAGGAATTCCATGTGAACTGGAACAACCTCCAGGAAGTGAGCAAAAGGAGAAGAACCAGGAGAATATTGTACACAGAGACTGATACACAGTGGTATAATTGAATGTAATGGAATTCTCCATTAGTGGCAATGCAGTGAGCATGAACAACCCGGAGGGATCTACAAGAAAGAACATTATCCACATTCAGAGGAAACACTGAGGAAGTAGAAACACTGAAGCAAAACAACTGCCTGATTACATGGGACAAGGGAAAATGGCTGGGGATGTAGACTCAAATGGACATCCTAGTGCAAACACCAACAACATGGACATAGGTTCTGATCAAGGTCACAGGTAATACCCAGTGGAATTGCACTTCAGCTATGGGAAAGGTGGAGGAAGGGAAGGGAGGAAAAGAATATGATTCTTGTAACCAAGGAATAATGTTCTAAATTGAATAAATAAATAAATTTTAAAAAGATGCTATAATCCATGTGATTTTTATAGAGATCTCACACAGATGATTTGTTAATAAACGTCCTGTATCATGACTCTATGTGAGACTTGTAATGAGTTTCCTAAGTATCTTATCTATTTCTTCTCTCTATTCTGGTCCTCTGTTGTATACTCTAATAGTGAAAATCACTTTTCTTACTCTCTATTGATCTTTTGCCCCAATACTTCCTGTTTTGCTTGCCTTCTTTTAGCTCCTAAAATTTCCACATGAGTAAACTTGTTTAATATATAATGCTACATTTGTCCTACCCCTATGCTACTGTTTTCTGTTTTTCTCCCTAAAATAATTGTTTTATTTTGCATACATTACAGTGAACCAAATTCAGAGTTGTAGCTTTTATTCCTTTCAGTTTCTAGAATGTCTATGTGGTCAAATTACCCCCTTGAAATATGGCAGCCAATTCTTCTTGTTTATTGTCTAAACTTTGGACTATTGTTGAAGGAGATATTTGAGGGCAAAAGTTTTTAACTATTGACTTCTTTCATGATATTGTAAAGATTAAATTAACTCTCCCCTGCTCATTTTTAGATTTAATCACCAGAAGCATATACACCCCATTTATACTTGAGTGGGGGAGGTCTGTGACCCACCTGCGATAGTGGGTGACAAATCAGAATTGACTGACAGCCCCCTGGGCAGTCCTACGCAAAGCTTTAGTTGTAATTTAGCTGTAATGGTACACATAAAATGGAAGGAAGTCACAGGAAGTGATAAAAATAAATGATCTTTATAAATGCCACACTTAGTGTGAATAGTTCTTTTCATTGTTCATCTTCAACTTGACTTTGGAGGAGCTCTGACTGAGGATCTTGGACTGCTTCTACTTTCCTTAAAACTACCAAGTGGGGTGAGTGAAAAAGGTTGACTACTTTCATGGATTTTCTGAAGGGACTAGTCTCAGGAGAGACTTGCCCTATGGAGAGAGGTTTCCTGAATCCCCAGTCATTCAGCTCAAGGTTAAGGACCCTCCAGCTAAGGGCTAATTGGTTGAGCCAGGGGCCAGAGCAAAATACTTAGGGTGTAGGCTAGATATCTTTCCCTATTCTCTCTCTAATTTTCTTACTTTCACTCTTCTATATTTTATAAATAAATTGTTAAAATAAATCTCTTTGGAATTTGACTAAATTCCTGGTGACCCTACTCCTAAATAATCAAGTCCAACCTTTTATAGTAACCCTTTAAAATATAGAAATCCCTATTTATTTCTCTAGCCTAAACTTCTTATTTTCTCTCTCCCTTAACCTCACCTCTCCAAAACCTATTGTTTGACCTCTTTATGAGCTCTTGCCACTTACTCTATCTCCTTGTGCTTTTGGTATGTCATATGTTCTGGTTTTCTTTCCATCTCTGCATTATTTATCCATTTCTGACAATGGAACATATTAATTATGTACTACCATTGAATCCCTTTCTCCATCTTCATATCATCAATTTTATTTTACCAAATTCTTACCTTGGATTGCCTCCAACATTACATATTTTCTATATTCTTAGTCATTTTCTGCTAAACATTCCTAAACAAAATTACAAAATATGCTAACTGGGTTGATTATGGTTTATGTTATCTAAGCAATTAAACTTTACCTTTGGCATATTCTTTATTGCCTGAAAAACTTTTTAAAAGATGCTATTGATTTATTTGTAATTATATTAACTATATTCAACTTAGAATTTAGAGTAATGAATGTGCTTGTCGTCCTTATACAGAGTGGCCTGTTTGCCTTTTCTATAATATTCATATTTTATTGTATTTATTATTGAAATGAATGCTTTGAGAGCATTTAAAAAATCATCCATTCTGTTGAGGTTATTTAAAATCTTCTCTTCCCTCTTCAAATATGTTAACATCTCAACTTTCCTCTCAGCTCTCTAGGATACCACCTCAAACTTACTAGGAATATAATGGCCATTAATTTTAAGTTGATTCTTCTCTTCAACTTTCTATTTCCATACTCTATAACATCCTCCTCCATACTCTATTTTTCAAAACTTTAATAAAGATGTAGTTTTGGTATGACCAATTCTTCCTCCTTTTTAAATTCCTTTACACTTCTATCCCTTATTTTCTGAGTTATCCTTTCTAGACTTCTTGGAGTAGAGCCAAGAGGGCTGAGTAAACCAAAGTAGCTCCAGAGTCACCATTAGGATCCTCTGCAACCAACTTTAAAATATTTTCACAAAACAAGTACAGGAGTGAAAGAACCAAGAAGGAGACAGAATGAAACAACTCTCAGGAAAAGAAAAACCCAAGAGGTTGGCATAGAATAAGTGGGGCACTAGGGTGAGGGAGAGTAAAGCCAACAAGAAGCAATAGCAAGGAGGAAAGAGCAGACAAGAGCAAGCCACACCTACCCACCCCCAAGATTCAGAACCCAAGTCCAAGTCAACACTCAGATCCTGATATTCTGTCTGGGAAAATAGTGGTACAACCCAACCCACACCCCTTGAAAGTTAAAACCTGTAGAGAAGTCCAGAGTCCAATCCCAGGGAAGTCTGGGCTGAAGTGGGCTGATCGATGTAAGCCTAGAACAAAGCCAAGAATCCCAGTCTGGGCTTGGGACAATGATATAGTTTGGAGTGGGTGATGGTACTAAGGTGGGACACAGATCTTTTTTTTGTCTAAAGCTAAAGGCAGAGCTCCAGGATAAGGCAATCAAGTGTGTGCCTGATTAGGTCAACTACCCAATGAGATCAACAACTTGTGCATAAGACTGAGGCTAGAATTTGATCACTTTCAAAGTGAGATCAAAAGCTCATGCCTAAGTCTGAGGCAAGCCTTTAAGCTATCAGTATTTCAAGGGTCAATTGAATCAGTAGGGAAAGGGTGGTCTCAGAGCTCTCAGCCCTATGACCATCACATCAGTCTCCAAAAAATGAAATTGATAAAAACCTAGAAAAATAAGCTAAAAATATCATCAAAGAAGGATTGAAGTTTAAGAGGGTAGCTCAACTTCCTAGAAAATAGGGTCTACCTATGATTAGATAGGAAAAAATGAGCAAACAACAATAAAGTACCTAACACTAAGAAATTTTTATGGAGACAAAGAACAAGATACAGACTCAGAAGGAGATAGTGAAAACAAAGGAAACACATCCAAAGTCCAAAAGAAAAAAAATTGATTGGACACAGATCCTGTAAGAGCTCAAAAAAGACTTTAAAAACCAATTAAGAGAGCCAGAGGAAAAGTGGTAAAGAGAATGAAGGTGTCAAGGAAAATTTAAAGTGATGCAAGAAGAAATGGGCCAGTTGAAAAAGGAGAACCAAAAACTGACAGAGGAAAATCAGGCCTTAAAAATCAGGATTGACCACCAAGAAACTAATTATTTCATGATAAACCAATGAACAATAAAACAGAATCAAAGGAATGAAAAAATAGAAACACATGAAATATCTTTCTGAAAAAAAAACAACTAACCTAAAAAATAGATATAGGAGAGACAATTCCAGAATTATTGAATTGCCTGAAAGCCATGATCAAGAAAAAACCTTGGACATCATATTATAAGAAATCACCAAAGAAAACAGTCCAGAGGACAAGAAAATAAAATGGAAATTGAAAGAATTCACAGATCACCTCTAGAAAGAAATCCTCAAATGACAACTTCCAGGAATATAATAGCTAAATTCAAGAACCACCAAGCTTAGGAGAAAATTCTTGAAGCAGCCAGAATGAGTTATCCTCTCTTTCATACTCTTTACTTTCTTATCCAGTGGCTTCTTCCTTGATACTTTGCAAGCATGTCTCACTTGGCCTTTCTCTCAAGATATTTCCCTATCCTTTTTATCCTTCTCATAACCAAACTCCCAGAAAAGTTATTTTTCATTCACTCTCTTCATTCTTTCTCCTTATACTTGAATCTCAATCCCTTCTATCCTGCCTTCCAAGACCATTACTCATCTTTTCAAGGCTGATGGTGATCACTTAACTTCTAAATGCAATTTCCTTTTCTTAGCTCTAATCCTTTTTGATATATATCCTTTCTTTTGGAATGCCCTGTCTTTTCTTCCATAATGTTGATTTTTTAAAATTTTCTCTAGTCTTAGTTTGATCATACTTACTATTACTAGATCAATATTCTCTCATATAGTAAGCATCAATATTCCCCAAGATTCATAGGCCCTTTTCCACATATTGCTTTTTTTACTTGTTGATTTCATCAGTTTCTGAGTTTAATTGTTGTTTATACATAAATGCTTCCCAAATATGAATATGCAACCTTTATTTCTCTCCACATTTCCAGTCCAAGATTACCAAGCCCTCCAACTCTTATAACCATTTTGAGAAATTTAATTTATCTTAAATTAATCTTATATTAAATAGGAACCAATTATATATACACATATGTAAATTAAACACTCTTTAAAAAAATGAGTTGTATATTCTCTCCCTTCCTTTTGCCTTTCTACAACCCCTTGAGAAAGCAATATGATATCAATAACATCTGAAGTCATGAAGTATATATTTTCATAATATCATGTTGCAAAAGAAACTTCTCATACAAAATAAGAAAAAGAAAGCTAAAAAATACTTTAAAAGGCATTCAGAGTTCATCCAGTTTTCTCTCTTAAGGTTAATAGCATTTTTCATTGTAGATTCTTTGCAATTGTCTTGGATCATTGAAGTGAACAGAGTAACTAAGCCTTTCATAGTTGATCATCTTTAAAATATTGCTGTTACTGTGTTCAGTTTTGCTCACTTCAGTTTGTATCAGTTTATAAAATATTTCCAAGTCTTTTCTGAAATTACTCTTCTGATAATTTCCTATAGTACAATAATATTCAATCACAATCATGCACCACAACTTGTTCAGCTATTCTCCATTTGATGGGCATAGATTCAGTTTCTATTTCTTTGACAGCATAAAAACTGCTGCTCTAATATTTTTGTACAAATAAAACATTTTTCATTTCCTTTGATCTCTTTGGAGCACAGACTAAGTATTGTTATCAGTGTGTCAAAGACTATATACATAGGTTTTGTAGCTTTCTGGATGTAATTCCAACTTATTCTCCACAATTGTAACCCAGTCCACAAGCCCACCAATAATCAATCAGTGTCTTTATTTTTCCACATCCCCTCCAGAATTTATCATTTTCCTTTTCCATTATGTTATCCAATCTGAAAAGTCTGAGGTGGTATCTCAAAGTTGTTTTTGTTAAAGCCTCAGAGTCGGGCTGGACTGGGACCAGGATTCTGCAGGTAAAGAACAGGGAAAATAGTAAGAGAAAATATAAAGATAGAAATAAGAAGGACTTCACCTGAAGATAGGGGCAAGGGAAAAGATAAGAATCACAAGCACAATCACAGAGTGGGGTCAGAAGGGACCTAGTGCTGGTGGCAATGGGTTCAAGTTTATTGAAGACTGGTAGATCTTTTAAAAGTAAAAACCACAGGAATTACAAACAATTGCCCATGAGAAAGGTCCATGGGAAAGTGTAACAAGAATGTAGATAGTACAGCTGGTAGGATAGTAATTGGGGCAAGATAATGTTTCCAGGAATTATCTGGAATTCATGGAACAGTCAGCAATCTTGTTATGGGAAACTAAAAGAAGGTAGAGGTGAGAGCACTCAGACCCATTCTCAGACTCTGAGAATTCGATCTCCAAGGAGGGCTCTCAGATCTTTATCTAAGATAAACCCAGAGATATCAGTTTTAGATTGTATTTCTCTAACCAAAATTGATTATATTTTTTTTTCTGCTACACTTGATAACTTTGATTTCTTCTGAAAACTTCCAATTCATGTCCTTTGTACATTGAATAGTCAGGGAATGGCTTGTATATTTTATAAATTTTGTTCCATTCCCTTTCAGTTTATAAATCAGACTCACTAAAAATGAGAGCTTTTAAAGATAAATTATAAATTCCTTTCCCCAGGCTCCAGTTTTTATTCTAATATTAGCTTCATTAGTTTTATTTGTGCAGAAGTGTTTTAATCTTGTATAATCAATTGTTTTTATTTGTTTGTTTCAAATCCTTACCTTCTGTCTTAGAATCAATACAGTGTATTGGCTCCAAGGAAGAAAAATGGTAAGGGCTAGGCAACAGGGGGGTAAGGGGAGGGTTAAGTGACTTGCCCAGGGTCACACAGCTGGAAAGTGTCTGAGGTCAAATTTGACCCTAAGACCTCTGGTCTCTAAGCCTGACACTTAATCCACTGGGTCACCCAGCTCCCCTCAATTGTATAATCAATTGTAATATATATTTCTATTTTATGTAACTATAATTTTTTGAGGATGAGTTATATTTTCATTTATCTTTCTATTTCCTCCAGTGACTATAATAATGGTCTGAATGTAGTTTATATTGAATTTTAATGAACAAATTGGAAACACTAAATTATAACTTACTATGTGTCAATTACTGTGATATGTTCTCCTGTCACAAATAGAAAAGTTAGGGAAGTTATTGTATTCAAGGAATTAACATTCTAACAGAAGCAATGTGGAGCTAAGTTCATTTCAATGCCATGTGGCCACCATTATTCCAAATTTAATCAATAATGGATCTACCTAGAGACCTAAAGTTCCTAGCTACCCAACAACTGTCTTGTTTAGCTAAATTTAGGGTAGAGAATGCAAGCCTGGCAAATGAACAGTTTAACAATCTTCATTTAATCCAGATACATATTTAGCAAACTTTAATAGTCATAGTATCTTTGTGATTCAAAGGGGAAATGGGGTTCTATCATATTCCAGACCACTTGCTGATTGATTGCTTTTAAGGCCCCTTCTACCCTATCATTGTGAATATTCTCAGCAATAATAATCAGGTATAAGGACAATGATCCAGAAGATCTAGGCTCATAATCTGACTCTCAAATTGAATTGAAAGTGTGATGTAAATCGAAGTCACCATCATCATGGTGTGCTGGAGGAACTATAGGCTGAGGAAAATGCAGATAAACTACATTCTTTTAAATGATAAACTACCTTAAATTGAATACTTTGAGCATTTATGTTCTTTCTTAGTATTTTATTACCAACAATCCTTCAGAAGGAGAATGGAGAAGAGGGAAGAGATAGATAGATAGATAGACAAATAGAGAGATTAGATTGACTTATAGATTTATTGATATGTGAATACATCTATTTGTCTCTCTGTCTTTCTGTCTATTGATGGAGGAAGGTCTAGATCTGTATTTTAATGGCCATTGCATAGCAGAGGGTCTGACACATAATATCTGCTTAATAAAATCTTATTGGTTGGCTGCCTGATTGCTTGGGAACTCATGGTTTGGAAAATCCTTTTATGAATGCAGAGTGATAACCACTCTGCAATATATAAATGTAGAGGTCCTTTGAAGTTAATTATTTTATCCATGAATAGACAGTGAGAGGCAGGGCTTATGCACAGATGTTCCAAACTCTAAGGCCTCCTCATGTTATTCTTGCATTCATCATGTCATTTTAGCTTAACAATAAGTTCTAGCCACACAAAATGTCATTCATATTTCCCCCCACGTTAAATCATCTATAAACTACATAAGTTTTATAAGAATACAAGTAAATTTATATGAGTATTTCATTTAGCTTCTCATTCTAGTGATATAAATTTTCAAGAGATATCTTGTAATTATTCTGCTGAACTTTTTTTCCCCCTAAATGAAGATAATGTAATCAGCTTCATCAAAAGGATAAATGTTTCTTTCTATACTTCTTTTGGGATCTGCCTGTTATGGAAATTAAATCACTCAATCATTATGTGCGTCCCTTAGATAAGAGGCAACACATGATTATGTTTATAGAATGATACATCTGGTCTGATTCGAATTAACTACCCATCAGTGACTATAAATTGTTATGTAATTTTATTTGATTGGCAAAAGCATTTTACATCAGCTTAAGCAATGTTGCTGCAAATGTGCCTAGATTCCCAAAACATTTTCTTTTACAAACTAAGTGAAAAGAATCTGATATTTATTATTCTCATCACATTAGAATGTCCTTTCAGAGTCAAATTACTAATTTTACCACAGGTTAAAAAGCTAGTTTTCTAAATCTGACATTTAGAGGATTTGATCATTTTTAAAGATGGTTTGGCATATGTCAAGCTTTGATGGAGAACAGTTTGAAAGAGTTGAATCGCCTCCATTATAAGTTCATGCTTTCTGACCTCAGCTGGTACCTTCATGCTGTTTATCAATGTCTTTCTTCTTCTTTAGCTGATTCTTCATTTGGTACCTGCAGTAGCCCTTTGTGCTTCTCATACTCTCATCAATTCCAGAATTCTGTATTCACCACTCCCACTTTTAGCTGATGGACTTGTTTTTCTATTTAGGTGAAAAATTAAGTTATTCAACTTCCCATATCACTGTTTAATAACAGTTAACAGTTATATAGAGCCTACTATGTGCCTAGTACTGTAATAAATGCTTGCTTTTGTTCTTATTTAATTCTGAAAACAGCTGTTATTTCCCCCAATTTAATAGAGGCAAACAGTGGTAAGGTGACTTGCTTAGAGTAACACAGCTACTAAGTGTCTAAGGTTAGATTCAAAGTCAGGTTTTTCTAACTATAGGCCAGTGCTTCATCAACTCTCCTACCTTGAAATCTCAAAAATATTTCTTTATATTCACAGTAAAAGGAAACAAGTGGAAAAGAAATTCTTATGATATACAAGTCCCTGAGCTAAAATTTCTTACTCCAACCACCCAAATCTGATCCTCACAGATCTTCTTCTTCCCCTACAGAGTTGAGGCTACTTTCTTTTCTATTCTATCTAAATCTCCCCAAACTTAATGTATCTACCTTATCTATATTATACACAAGAGAAATGTTAGATCACTCTCTTCCTTGCTGTACAGATGAACAGATAGCTTTGAATCTATAGAGTCTTCTCCACTTACCCAAATCTGTTGAACTTGCACTGATAATTCACCAACCATCTCCTCCTTTCAGGACAGGGTTAGTCCAAGAATGTGTCAGTCTCCCAAAGCACTCTGGGAAAATTCTTCCTTACCCACAAGTCCATCTAAGATTCCATTCAGATTTTTTAAAGAAATCTAGCTTATAAATCTCTTATGCATCTATCGATAACCTATGTTACTTAACTCTATTTCCTAATGAACTCTTACTTAATTAATAAATAATTCTTAATTAATAAATGATTCTCTACACAGATTAGAAATATACAAACTTGAAAGCAAAATTTGTAACTGGCAAATTAGAGTAAAGACAAGCTTTTTGCAAAAGATCTTTATTGTACTTATGAGAACTGTTAAGACACTTTACACGAAGATTTAGAGCCCCTGTAGGTTTCCTCCTGCAATTAATTATTTATTTCTTTGTGGATGAATTTGGTGATGGTTGGAAGATTGCTAATTCTGCCATAACATAATTAAAACCTTGTACCCTGGAGTATCTGTATCAGAGATGAGAAATATCCTTGATAGTATAAAGTTCAAACTGTGTTGCCAACGGTAGATAAGGAAAACTTACCTTCACTAGGACCATCATGGGGACTTTGAAAGGTGCAATTAGTTTCATTAATGTAAATGCTGACTCCTTGGAGAAAGAGTTGTCATTTCCCTTCACATTCTGTTTTGCAAGAATGAATTTGGTGATAAGCCTTAATTACCCTTTAACATTCCTCACAACCGTCTGTTACTAACTGTACCAGTTTCAAAATTATTCTCAGTTCAAAAGAATTGCTAAAATAATTATCATAAATTTCTTATTAACTTAAAATGAGGAAGACTAATAAAATTATTTGGAAAGAAGAAGTTATGTTTTCCTCATTCCCTTTAAAAACTTGCTGGCTACCTATCTAAGGCCATTGGAATGATGATAATGCAGAGGAAGGAGAAGTGATATTGGAATTGGGTGATTAATCAATAATATGATCAGATAAAAAAGAATGTAAAAATTACCTGAACATTTCCTGTTCATTTGCTATTTACTTTCCCAATGAGATAATTATTAGAAATATCATACTAACTTATGGTGAAAATATTAATAGAAAGGTAATCAGTCATCTGTTACCAAACTGACTGAATAATTCCCTGACTTCCTTTAAAGATTCCTTGCTATCATAAAGATAAACAAATTACTCAAAACTACTAGATTAATAATTAAGTTTATGGAAACATCTGGTCCATTTAAGCATTTAATTTACATACTGAATTACAAATTCTTAATATTCACTATCACTATATTTTCCCAAATTGGAATATTTTCCACTTCTCTGTAAACACAATACTATGTCTTCAATTATTTTAGCTTTTCCCTTAGGCTCTGTTTCTCTCCCCATCTTCCTGCCTATGTCCTTTGAGTCTCATGCCTTCCTCTTTATTACAGTTTTCCCAAATTTGGGAATTCTGCTCATTAGTTTCTTTTTTGCTTTCTTTTATCTTTCACCTACTTATTTTAATATTTCCTGCTCATATAAATAGTAAAGTGAAATTCATCTTTTTCTCTTCCTCTTTGGCTTGTTTTATTGGGTAGTTTTCATAATTTTTATTTTCTGCATTTTATTTTTCTAAAAGATATCATTATCTTCAATTTTAACTTGTTTTTCTATATGTTTTAGACTCATTACTTAATTCATGGACCTCATACTTATTTAGTCTTTTTAGTCTTTGTACTTTGAACACTTCTATGAAGCCTATTTTAGATATCCCTTCCAAAATATTTTCTAAGTTGTTGCCTTGTATATCTTATCTACCCCACCATACAAGTTTCTGTTGTGCTTCACTCTTATAAATTCTAATTCCTACAGGTGATGGATAATATTTTTTCTCATGGTAGAAAATGTCCTATGTTCCTGATTTTGCAGTTAGGTCATTAACTTTTAAGTTCTTCTTTGTCATTTCCCTCCCATTTGCCATAAGGTCAGAGGGTCCACAGCCTCCCACTCATCTGAGAGTAAATTGCCTTTTGATTCCTCTTCTCCTGAGAGAGCATGAATGGTCTCTCTAAGCAAAAAATTTCTTCAGGTTATGCCCATTTGAAGGTCCTAAACTCCTTTTATTATATCTCTCTCTTAATCTTGTGGGAGTATTCATCAGTGGCAACCCTTTCCTACCCCTGAAAGATTATTTGAACCTTTCTTTTTTTCCACCTTTCAGTTACTCCCTTTGCCTCCATCAACATTCTCTTGTATGGTCTCTCCTTTTTTTAAGAGACTAAAAGTATTATTTTTCCTTCATCCTTAGCCACTGACTTGATTAGAACACTTCTCTAATCCCTTCTATCTCTTTCTCCCCCCACCTGCATGTTTTATCCTTCCTCCTGTTCTGCAATTTAATTCAACAAGGTACATGAATTAATCTGTAGGTAGAGTGTCCTTCCACTTATTTCATTATATTTCAGGCTTTTCCCTTCATTATTTCTTCTACTTGGCTTCTGTTTTTATTATTGTGATCTGGTGTACATTTAGAAAGACATGGTTTGTCTTCTTGATTTGCCTGTTATTTTGCTTTTATGGTCCTTGGTCTCTATTTTATCCTTTCCTTTTTTGTTTGTTTCCTGGGGAGTTTGAGAAGCAAATGATTACTTCAAGTTTAACTTTATAGGAATACTACAGATGCCTCTTTTTATTTCATATCCATTTTTTATTTTTTATTAATGATTAGGTTCACATTTTTAGGATGGGACACTATGGTATATATTCCAAATTCTTTTGCTCTATAAAAACATATTCCATTTCTTCCTATGTTTTCTTGTGTGTGTGTGTGTGTGTGTTATAGTCATGTTATTTGAATTTCTGTTCTTTTATATTTGAATGTCTCTTCTGTCTACATAGAGAATTTGTTATGTTTTCTACTGAACTCCTGAACTGGTTCAGACAGCTTCTTTTAAAGAGAATTTTCTCCTATGTCACCTCCCCTAAGTTCTCACATCTACCAATCACAGTAGACATTTTCCAAAGGACAGACCATTCTTAATTCACACCTAAGTAGACTTAAACTTTTGATTAAGTTCACACCTGAAAAAACCTCTGAGTAAGTTCTCACCTCTTTGCTCCTTGTAAATTCACAAGTTGCCTGACTTTTATAGGTACTTAGCACCCTTTTGTATTAGATCTAAAAATAGGCACAGCTTAAGAACTTTTGCATTACTATAAGTATGGGTTTAAGTATTTTTCATTGTTCAGAAAGGAGTGTCTTCCCCTAAAGCAGGCTTAAGTAGGGGTGGAGTAGAGGTCTCACATGCCTGATCTAAGAGGTCTCACATTCCTGATCTAAGTTCCTTCATTGTTTAAAATGGGTATGGTCTTAACCAAACCTTATGAAGTAGAGTCTGAGAATTTTTTAGGTTCACAAATGGAAAAGGACTTACTTTTTCCAAGATATTTTAGCAGACTTTTTTGTAGTGGCAAAGAGTTGGAAATAGAGGGATTGTCCCTTATTCAAGGAATGGATGAACAACTTGTGGCATAGGGTTGCAATGGAATATTACTATTGTGTGATAAGAAATGATGAAAAGGATGTTTTCAGAAAAATCTGAAAAGGCTTGATGAACTGATGGGAAATGAAGTAAGCAGAACATGGGGAACAATGAATATAGTAACAAAAATATTATATAATGATCAATTGTGAAGGACTCAACTACAATCAGCAAAGCCAGTTTACAAGATAACCAGAAGGGACTCATGATGAAAATTCAGTTGTCAGCCAAATAATGAACTGTTGAATTCTGAGTACAGATCAAAACATGCCATCTTCCACTTTATTTCCTTCATGATATTTTTATTGTATGAATGTACTATTGTACCTTAGATTATTAATTGTCTTTAAGTGGGGGCAGTAGAGAGGGAAAATCTGAATCTTAAAATATCTGAAAACAATTGTTGAAAAATCTATATGTAACTAAAAAAAATAAACAATTAAAGAATTTTGTGAATGAAACATGCAACTGAAAAATTCCTAATAATGCTAGTTGTAGTTTAATTCATAGTTTTGTTTGTTTTGCTTCTATGTTTGCTTTGGTTTTTGGATTTTTTCTGTATATATAATAACTGATATTCCTATGTGGAAATATACTTTGTGAATCTTTGAGGGAAAATTACATTTTTATCTGTATTTATCATTCAGTCATGCAGTCATGTCAGATTTTTTGTGACCCCATGGACCATACTGTCTATGGGTTTTTCTTGGCAAAGATATATTATTTGGCCAGTTCCTTTTTCAGTGAATTAAGATTAGCAGAGTTTATGTGATTTATGTAGGGTCACAGAGCTTATAAATATCTGAGGTCAGATCTTGAATTCAGGTTTTCCTCACCAATCCCAGTGCTCTATCCATAAGATTTCAGCAGCCCTATATACTCTAAGTCACAAAATATCCTTTTTTGTTTTTCATAGGATCACACACACAAACACACACACACAGAAGGACAGAGAGAGAGAGAGAAAGAGAGAGAGAGAAAGAGAGAGAGAGAGAGACAGAGAGAGAGAGAGAGAGAGAGAGAGAGAGAGAGAGAGAGAGAGAGAGAGACAGAGAGAGAGAGAAAGAGAGAGGGAGAATACAATCCCAAAGAAGTTAAATAACTTACCCCAAAGTCATACAGGCTATAGGCAAAAAGAAAGTTCAAATTTATGTCCTTGGACTCTAAATTCAGTACTGTCGACTGCACTAAGCTGACTCTTATATGCTAATATGGTGAAAATTATCAATCCTGTGTGTCATGAGACTCATTGGGCCATTGTTGATAGACTTTTTGCCTTGCAAACCATGAAGTGCTAGATCTGAGCCTTAACTTTTTTGACAAATAATGTCTGTGTGAATCCAGACAAGCAGCTTAATCCCTCAGTGACCTAAGCAACTCTCAAACACTAAGAGGTAGAATGGTTGATGAACTGAATTTTTATATTTTCCTTGCCAGATTCTTATGCCAGAAAAGTTGTAGGTATATCCCTCTTCCAAAACAACAACAACAAAAAGAAGTAATTTGAAATAATTCCGTTGATCAGAATATTTAGTCAAATAGCAGACACTTTTCTCATACTATTCTAGGTTTGCAAGAAATTAATAGATAATATTCAGTGGCAGAAAGAGTCTTGGATTTTAAATTAGAAGAACTAAATTTGAAAGACTTAGAAACTACAAAAAGCATTATCCTTAGAAGGTGTTGTCTACATTACATATTACTTATAATATCTAATATATATCTTTTCAGAACAAGGGATATTTTGGGTAAAATGGTAAGTATTCTCTAATTAAATAAAAGATCTGTTCTATTGATATCTACCTGTGTATTCAAATGAAAAAATTGTCTTTTAGAATAAATTTCTATAACCTTACTCAAGATCACTTTGTTTTTTTGTGTAATCTTTATTAGTGCTCCTTGATATCTGAATTATCTCTTTTTGGCTTCTTATAAAATTTTCTCCTTAGCTTAGAAGCTCTTGAATTTGGCAATTACATTCTGGGCGTTGTCTTTTGGGGATTTAGTGTAGAGGATGTTCTATGAACTCTTTCAATGTCTATATTTCCCCCTTGTTCAAGAACATTAGAGCAGTTTTCTTGGATGATTTCTTGTAGTATGATGTCATGATTTCTGTTTATTTCTGGGTTTTCAGGTAGACCAATGATTCTCAAATTGTCTCCTTAAGACTAGTTTCCCTGATCTGTCATCTTGCCAGTAAGATATTTTATATTCTATTTTGTCAGTCTTTTGACTTTGCTTTATTAATTCTTACTGTTTTGTAAGATCATTGGCTTCTAATTGCCTAATTCTGGTCTTTAAGGACTGGTTTTCTGCTATAATCTTTTGATTTTCTGCCACAATCTTTTGAATTTCTTTTTCGGTTTGGTCTATCCTGCTTTTTGTGGCTTCCAGCTGTTTCTCCAATTGGGAGTTCTTGTCCTTTAAACTGTTATTTTCTCTTTGAACTATTTCCCACTTTTCTTGCCAGAATAATTACATCTTTTTTATAAGCTCCGATTTAAATTCTTCAAGAGCTTGTGACCAATTTCCATTTTTTTTGTGGGGGAGAAGGTTTGGATGCATTTATTTGTATGTCCTCTTATTCTATTTCCACTGTAGTCTGGATTTTTCCTCCACAAAAATTATCCAGGGTTAAAGTATTCTTCTTATTTTTCTTGGTGTTGGGAAGTTGTTGTTTTTTTGTTTTTATTTTTTTTTTCCTGGGCATTGTTTGCTATCACTCTGGTGGCTTTTCCTTCCCTTTCTAGTCAGAAGTCTGAGTGAAAAGGGCAGGCTCTATGTGTATGGAGCTAAGGAGTGAGGTTTTTGCCTAAGGCCACCTCTTGAATCTCTGCAGCTAGTACTGTTTACTGCCCTTCTCTGAGCTATATCCATGGGAGTGCCCAAGGTCTGTGCTCTTCAGCCTGCTGGGATCTCAGGTCTAGCTGTTCTCAGGGGTAGATCTTTGGTAGTCTTAGTCAGCTGCCAAGGACCTTGAGGCTCCCCTCACTCACTCTAGAGCTGCCCCTCACTCACTCACTGATTCTAGCACACTGTCTCTGCCTCTGTCTCTGTAGGCTGTTGATCAGTTCACATTTTGGTGGAAGCTATTTTAGCCCATTATAGTGTGGAAATGCCTAAATCCCACATACCTTCAATGCTGCACCCTACTGTAGAGTCCCTTTGTTCGTATGAATTTAGTTTTTTTTGTCCATTTGAAGTAGTATATATTGGTAGGTTGTGAGAAGAGGAAGAGTCCTGCATCTAGACTGCCACCATGTTTACCCAGAAGTCCCACATTGATTTAAAAAAATATATTTTAAATCTACATATCTTCACTACCCTCTCTTTTTTTCTGAATTGAAATATTTTATTTAATTAATTAATTTTGAATATTTTTCCATGGTTATATGATTCATGTTTTTTTGCTATCCCCCACCCTGCCCTGTAGCTGATGTGTAATTCCACTGGGTTTTACTTGTGTCATTTACTATCCTCTCTTTTGAAATATAAGTATATCACCTAATGTTTAGGCATGATACACTTGTGTGGAAAGGAAATTAGACTGACAGTTTGTGGGGGAAGGGGCCAACTGGGAGTGGCAGTGGGGTCTTGTGACTAGCACTTCCTTCCTGCCATGTGGGGATTGCTTCCCTGTGTGAGAGGAGAGAGGAGCTTGTTCATCCCAGTCTGCAGTGGCATGCTCTTCTTGGTTCAGCTGGAAGACAGAGACTTCTTAAGGTCAGATTTGTTCTTGTTTGCTTTCTATCTACTGCTAAGATTCTAAAAAAGACAAAACTGGACTGATATAGAGTGGACGGGAGTGGGAGAACCCTCTGCCAGCCTCTGGGGCCTGGCCTCAGGTCTGGTGGAGGGTTCTCTCACTCCCGTCTACTCTCGTTTGTCTAATTCAGAATCTTAGCAGTACACAGAAAGCAACAAGGTCTGACCTTCAGAGATGAATGGGCCTGAATCTTCAGGCTGAACCAAGAAGAGCATGCCACTCCAGACTGACTGAACAAATTCCTCTTTCCTCCCACCAAGAAGCAAGTCCCACGGGGCAGGAAGGTAGAGCTAGTCACAAGACCCCACTGCCACTCCCAGTTGGCCCCTTCCCCCACAAACTGTCAGTCTAATTTTCTTTCCACACTTGCCATGAATTTGAGAGCACTTCTGTCCTCACCATTGCTCCCTAGGGATAGATTATAGAGAGCTTGGTTTCCTTGAGGTCAGCCAACAAGAGCAAATGGCAAAAATACTCATGGCACCCCTTCCAGGTGGCCAAAAGAAAGTCCTACTCCATCTTGTAAGGGATGATGTTTGTCACCTTATACTTAAACTTATGGGTCATTTAGATGAGAGGGGGAAAATAGCAGGGACACGCTTATTAATTCTCAGTCTCTGGTTCCTTATGTGTTTCTTCTTTCAAGGAATAATAGTGGGTTAGGGTCATGTGTGTACAAAGATCATCTAAGGTCTGGGTGACCATGCTTTCTAGGTCCTGTTTTCAGAATCAAATCCTATATTTCTCCCATTAAAAAGTACCCATGAATTTTTAGTAGAAATGAGTTTTCTGGATTTGGAGGTCAAGATGACATCAGACTGAAGTACTAATGCAGCTGGTATAGAACAAGTGACCCATAAGCCAAAATATAGTCACTAGATACTTCATTAACAACATATGATAACAAACATAATAAAGATGATTGGATTTTAGTACTAGAAAGAGCCTCATAAGTGATTTCTTTCAATCCTTCATTTTGCAGAGGAAGAAATTAAGACATGGTGACTTGTCTAAGGTCACTTGGATAATTTGTTTTATTGATTTACATAATTGATGCTGATAATGACTATAATAATGAGAGAGATAATTGTGGTGGTGATAATTTACATTTACATAGCATTACATGGCTGCAAAAGACTGTAAATCATTTGAGTCTCAGTACATCCTTCTAGTTAGGGACCACAAACTACAAACATTATTATTCTTCTTTTATGGGTAAGGAAAACTGAGCCTTATAGAAATTTAAGTGTTAAACCAAAGAAAACATGGCTGGGAAGTGGTGAGATGAGGACATTGAAATAAGTCTTTTGATCCCAAGTGCATTACTTTTGCATTTACTAAGGACAGACTGTCCAATGAACATTTAAATTATAGTCAAAGATTGACTTCATTTCTGTAACCTTCTATATATTTTAATGATTTCCATAAGTATTTTTTTAATTGTGTAGCAGGGTTTATAGACACCTGGCACAAAAGTTTTAGATTCAAGTGTTTCCTCTAAGACACACTGTCTATATGACCCTAGATAAGTCACTTATCCTAAGTAACTCCCTTAAGACAGTTTATTGAAAAAATAAATATGAGGGTGTTAGCCTAGCGGTACCACATCTCAAACTGTATTATAAAGCAGCAACCATCAAAATAATCTGATAGTGACTAGGAAATAGAGTAATGGATCAGTGGAATAGATTAGGCACTCAACATGCAGTAGTAAATGACTTTAGTAATCTAACGTTAATAACCTAATTTAATAATCTAAACCCAAATATCTAAGCTAATGAAAGAAATACTCTGTATTTGACAAAAATTCCTGGGAAAACTAGAAGACAATATTGCAAAAACTAGGCACGAACATATGCCAAGGTAAAATCAAACAGGATACATGATTTAGAAATAAAAGGTGAAAACCATGAACAAATTAGAGGAGCATATCATAGTTTACCTGTCAGATCTAGATGTAAGAGAAAATCAATGCCCAAAGATAACATAAAGAGAATTATGAGATATAAAATAGATGACTTTGACTAAATTAAAATTTTTTGAACAAACAAAACCAATGCAAATGAAGTGAGAAGGAAAGCAACAAATTGGGGGGAAATTTTATTGCAAATGTCTCTGAAAAAGGTCTCATTTCTCAAATATATAGAGAATGGAGTCAAATGCACAATACAAAGCATTACCCAATTGTTAAGTGGCCAAGGATATGAAGTTTATTCTTAAATGAAGAAATTAAGACTTTCTTTAGTTATATGAAAAAAATGCTCCAAATCACTATTTGTTAAAGAAATGCAAAATAAAAAAACTCTGAGGTGCTCCCTGATATCTATCAGACTGACAAATATGTCAAAAAGGAAAACAAAAAAAGATAGAGAGGATGTGGAAAAAATGGCACCCTGATACATTTTTGGTGGAACTGTGACCTCATACAATTGTTTTGGAGAGCAGTTTGGAAGTATGTCCAAAAGGCCTTCAAATTTTGCATATCCTTTGACCTATCCATACCACTACTAGGTTTGTATCCCAAAGAAATCAAAGAGGGAGAAAGGACCATCCTGTTAGCAAAGAACCGGAACCTGAAGTAATATCCATTATTGAGGAATGGCTTAACAAAATGTAGTATATGATTGAAGTGGAATACTATTTTGCCATAAGGAAAGATGAACAGGATGATTAGAAAAAACAAACAAACCCCTCAAAAGACTTATATGAAGTGAAGCAAAGTGAACCAGGAGAACATTATACAGAGTAACAGCAAAAAAGAATGAAGATCAATGTTGAATGACAACTTTTATCAGAGATGCAAGAATCTAGGACAACTCCAGGGCCTCAAGATTAAAAAGGTTATCTGCTGACATAGAAGAACTGATAGATTTTTGAATTCAGAATAAATCATTCATTTTATTTCTTCTGAATTGTGAATTTTTTCTTTTCATATTACCTGCCACCTTGGAAAGGGGAGTGGGGTGAGAAGCAGGAAGAGAATATGGATCACAAAATGTTATAGAATGATTTTTTAAAAATTGTAATGACATGTAAAGTGGGAAAAATGAAGAACTTAAAATAAAGTATTAATTACAGAAAAGGTGTCAAACAGCTTTGAAAGAAAAAGTTTTCTCTTCTGGGAAGTACCACTAAAATTATTTTTCATATATCTTCATATAGCCTCTCCTAAATGCCTGTATTTTCAATGAAAAATACATTAACTAAGATGTCAAAGTGCAAAAAACACATGATTTAAAAATTTACATATATCCAAATACTTAGAGGTAAAAAAGGCTGTTTTTCTCCTATCCTAGACAACAACACTGGCACATATGATCAGAAAAATAATATTTGGGGAAAATTTCTCTATTTGTTACCCAGATGATCAAAATAAATGAGCTGTTAGAATGGAGTTCCTAAAACATATCAGCTTCTATGGGCTATAGAAAAATTAGCATTTTAAAATTGCTATCAGACTTCTTTCTGTACTTAGTAAAAGCCATCAACATCAATGCAGAGCTGCTGAAAGCAACTGATGTGTATCTGTATTGACAAAATCTTCTCTCTCCCCTCTGGCTTTCCTCTTCATTGTTTTCTTGGCATTCCTGCTGGTTTTGCATGAAGGATTTCCGAAATATTGACTCAATTTGTGTCAATCTGCATTTTCACACATCCTTGAACAGCATGTACGTTTTCCCCCCAGTCCATTGTAGAAGCTGTCATTCTCATTTACTCTATCTCTAGAAAGCAGGGGCTCCATACAGTAAACATCACAGTTAATAACAAAAAATATGCTCTTCATGCTCATGAGTTCCCCTTCCCCTCACAGAAAAAGGACTTTTCTTGAAACTTCATTATCATTTTCTAGTTAATTTCTTTAGCAATTATGAGGAATATTATTAATCTATAATGAACCAAAAATGGATGTTTCAAAGTTCAACAGATATTATGACAATTCAAACACATGAGGTAAGAGCATTAAGGAAGTATTTAGATCCTTTAGTGACCCCTTACTTACATTCAAAAGATTAACATATTGATGACCTATTATTATGCAAAATTATTTTCAATTGTAATATAATTGGCATGTTCATTTATTTTTTAAATCTAATAAAACAAAGATGGTGAATTGACACAGTATAATTAGGAAAACCTGACTGACAAGAAATGCTACCAATCGAATGTAAACTCACTGAGGCCAAGGGCTGTTTATTTCTTTAGTAAAACACACACATGTTATTTATTTAACATTCTTTTCTTCTTAAATTTTGAGTTCCAGATTCACTCCTTCCATTTCTTCCAACTCTCTGATGAAATAAATGATGCATCAATAATATATACACATATGGGAAATCATGTGTAAAAGGGAATTCGTAATCCCTTGTTCTAATTGAACTGGGGAGTGGGCAGAGAGCCAGGCCCAAAGATAAGAGTTTCAGTCTGGTAAGCTAGGTTGAAAAGTTATTAGTGAGACTCTCTCAAATGACAATTTTTAGGTAGTTTATAGGTTGATAAATGAAGATTTAGGTAGCTTTAGGTAGTACTATGGTAGGTAGTTAAATCTCTCCTATCTTTCTATCTTTACTATTTTTCTCAATTAAAACAAAATTTTGTTAAACTGCTCTCCTATCTTTGTTAAGCTCCCAATTTTAATTCAAAACATATTTCCATATTGGTCATATTACCAAAAAAAGCAGAAAAATTATATTTCAATTTTCACTTTGTGTTCATCAGTTCACTACAGGTAGATTGCATTTTTTTCATCATCACAGATTTGGAATTGTCTTGGGAACATGGTATTGATCTGAATAGTCAAGTCTTTCACTGATGATCATCATTATAGTTTTCTGTTACTGTGCACAATAATCTTCCAATTCTTCCCTCTTCACTTTGCATAATTTCATATAGAATTTGCCAATTAAAAAAAAATTCCCTCTTCTTTTCTTATAAGACTGTGACTCCATCACAATCATATGCCATCACATTTTCAGCCATTGCCCAATAGATGAATATATGCTCAATTGCTCATTATTTGCCATGGTAAAACCACAGAAAGAGTTGCTATATTTTGTATATATTTTTCCTTTTTCTTTGATCTCTTTGGGGTGTAGACATAGTAATGGTATTCATGCATCAAAGGCTATGTACAGTTTTGTAACCTTTTAGACATACTTCCAGATTCTTCTCTAGAATGGTTGGAACAGTTCATTATTCCACTAATAGTTAAGGTATTCATTTATTAATTTTCCTTCATTCTCCCCTAATATTTGTCATTTCTGACACATGTGAGGTAGTACCTCAGAGT
Source organism: Monodelphis domestica (assembly GCF_027887165.1). Classification (NCBI taxonomy): domain Eukaryota; kingdom Metazoa; phylum Chordata; class Mammalia; order Didelphimorphia; family Didelphidae; genus Monodelphis; species Monodelphis domestica. The sequence continues at coordinate 371,344,876 of NC_077229.1, forward strand.
TGCTTTAATTTGCATTTCTATAATCAAAGCTGATTTAGAGCACTTTATATAAGTGCAGACAACTTTGATTTCTTCCTCTGAAAAGTGCCTATTCATACACCTTGATCATTTATCAGTTGGATAATGACTCCCTTTTTTATAAATTGGACAAATTTCTCTATTTTCTAAATTAGTTCTTTATCAGAAAAAAAAATCTTTCTGTAATAGTATTTTATTACCTATGGTATCTTTTAGCAAAATATGATTTCCTTCATTATCTTTTTTAACTGGGTCCATTTTTGCTTCATCTCTGTCTGAGATCATGATTGCTATCCCTGACTTTTTCATTTTTTCTGATGCATAATAGATTTTCTCCATACCTCTATTTTACCTTTATGTGTGTCTTTGTTTCAAGTAAGTTACTTATACAGAAGTCATTGCTGAATCATCGTTTTTCAAACTATTCTGCTATCTACTTCCATTTTATGGGTGTGTTCATCCCATTCACATTCGCAGTTAACAATTGCTAACTTCCATCCTATTTTCTTCTGTTTTTCTTTCTTTCTCTTGTTTTTATCCTTTCCTTTCTCAAAAGTTTGTTTTGTTTCTATCTATTGCCTCCCTTAATCTGTTCTCTCTTTTATCATCCTTCCCCAGTATCTCTTATCTTCCTTTCAATTATTTCCCAATGAGATAAGATATGGTTCTATTTTCATTTGACTGTGCATATATGTTCTACTGCTGCCAATTAGAGTGAAATTCAAGCATTATTTGCCACTCTCTCTATCTCCCCCCTACAGTATAAAGAACTTCTTTGAATGCCTCTTTTATGCGAGAAAAATATCCCTATTCTGACTCTCCCTTCTCCTTCTCTGAATGCAACTTTCTTTATCACCCTTCATTTTTGGAGATCATCCCAACATAATCAACATACATCCATGCTCTCTGTCAGCGGACTCTTTCTAACTCTCTTAATAGTGACAAAGTTCTTAGGAGTTAAATGGGTCATTTTCTCATATAGGAGTGCAAACAATTTAAATTTATTGGGTCCTTTATGATTACTCTTTCATATTTCCTATATATCCTTCTCTTAAGTTTTCTGTTTAGATATCATATTTTATATTCAGCTCTGGTTTTTCTTAAGAAATATTTCAGTCTTCTATTTCATTAAATGTCATTTTCCTCCAAATGATTATACATAGTTTTGATGGATAGGTTATTCTTTTTAAAAAATATTTTTATTTTTATTTTAAATAATATTTTATTTCCCCTATTAAATGTAAAAAACAATTTTAACACTAATTATTTTAAGTTTTGAGTTATAAATTCTCTCCTTTATTCTGACCCTCTTTACTTCCCTGTTCCTCTTCATCTTAGAACTGTGATCCATAACTATTTATGGGAAATAGATTTTTCCAGTCAGTGCCAGCTGTATCCAGGGGAAGCAAAGTTTCACATGTAATCTTTCTGACCAGTTCAAGGCCTATTGCTGAAGATCCCTATAATGCTCTATGCCTGAACCCACCTTGGTGTCATAAACATTTCCTGGAGTGTTCTTAGACTTTTCCTCAGTTTTCTTAGGCTAAAAAAGTCTCTTTTGCTGACTCTACTATTCTAAAATTAGATTAGAGTTGAAAAAGGATTTTTTAGAGAAGAATTTTGGCAGAATTCCTCTTGTGTTCATGCCTATACTCTATCATCTTGGAACTCCATCACTCCCCACTGAGGGCTATTTCAATGTTGTCTTTGTATTTATAGCAACCAGCACCTTCTACCATATAGCAGTAATGTCATAAATCTTGTTGCTTAATACTTCTAAGGAATGCCACAATTAATAATTGCAAAACCATTAAAAAGTCATTGAACCTCTCCATGGGTCTCAATGACTCAGCAACTTTCTAAGATGACAGATTACAGGTGAATAGCTAATTTAACTCAGTTAAAAGTATTTATTTCATTGTAAGTTTCCCACTGCAATTGTTGGTTTGGGAGAGGGAGAAGGAGGGAAATTGAAAATTAAATTAAATTAAAATTTTTATTAAAAGGTATAATATTTATAGGGGAAATGGGAGGGATTTGATTGAACAGGGGATAAGGAAGGTTTTATAACAGGGAATGGAGGAGTTGAAGGGAGAGAGGGAAAATGGCTGCTGGTGAGGTAAAAGGAGAGAGATGCCCCTTGCTGAGAGGCTATTTTTGAAAAATGGGATTCTTGAGAAATGGGCCACTTATGATAGCGAGAGGGGATGTCTTCTCTATATAATGATGTTGCAGATACCCCAGAGCAGGTAAGCATGGGCCCTCCTGAGGGACAAGCCTCCCCCCAGACTTAGTCACCCAGCAGGAGTCCACTAAGGACTATTTATAGTTAACTGGCTGTCCTGAGGTTCAGCTTCCTCTATGTCCCCTGAAATGTTAGCCTTCTTCTCTGACTGTGACATCCAATAAAGATAATTTTTAATAACAAGTTGGATTCGGAGGGTATCAGGGAAGAGGGAAGAGGGATTCCCTAGAGGAGATTTGAGTCTCTCTCAGCATTTGAGCTGAGGTCAGGCCTCACAGGCTGGTGTAGAGTTTCTCTGATTCCTATCCATGTTATATCTGTGCTAGCTTTCTTAATTTCAAAAGTCTTAGCAGTAGACAGGGAGAGGAAGAAAAGGTTCTGACTTTCAGAGCTGGTTGGGCCTGTCTCTAAAGGCTGACACCCCTTGAGATGGGCCTTACAATTCAAACTGTTTCCTTTAAGTCCTTTTGTCAATGGCATAATCACAGGAATCCAGGGAGAGCAGACAGTTGGAAAATTCAGGAAAATAGAGGCATTTCTATCCAGAGAGAGGGAGAAGCTCCTTCCACCTCCAGGGCCATGAAGGAAGTGCCAAGTCACAAGACCAACTGCCACTCGCAGTTGCCCCTTCCTCCACCAACTGTCCATCTTGTTAATATCTTCTCTCTAACATCCCATTGCTGTTTGTTCCAACTCATTGGCAGAAAGTCCAGAACTTGGTTTAGTTTTCCTTTCCACAAAGGTAATCAAGATATACCTGATCCTGGATGTTTATCAAAGCTTTTTTGAGATAAAAAACCAAATTTTTGTCTACTACATATGAAGTATAAGTGATATTTGGTTTCAAGGTCAGAGGAATAAGCCTCAAATATTAGTTTTATGATGTCTGAGTAATTACTTGCAGTCATCTTTTGCTTTCCAGATAGATCATATTATCAATTTATTGTGGTTGGACTTGAATATTTAATTGGTGGTCTCCAGGGATTTAATTACTAAATTCCAAAAATGAATTACTAAAGTAAATGGAACTACTGGTAGTGTATTTACAATACAGGGAAGATCTTAATGAAGATAGAAAAAGGAAGAGAGAGAGAGAGAGAGAGAGAGAGAGAGAGAGAGAGAGAGAGAGAGAGAGAGAGAGAGAGAGAGAGAGAGAGAGAGAGAGAGAGAGAGAAAGCTATGGCTTCCTCAGAGCCAGGTAGAAATTCTAAGCCCCAGCCAGGGGAAAAGGAATATCAAGATGATGGGCCCAGTCACCTCCAGAAAGGCAAGGAAACTAAGTCAGCCTTTCACTCACCATTGTGCCTGTCTAAAAGGAAAACAGTCTGAGGTCTCCTGCATGAGTTCCTCCAGGGGTCCAGTTCCACAGCCAAGTGTCTTCACTCCAAGTCTGAGTGTCTATCTTCCAGTCTCTCCTCAAGTGTCTGTCTTCCAGGCTAACTCTGACTTCTTCTTCCAGTCTCTCCTCTGAGTGATTCTTCTTCACTCCAAGCCCAAGTAACTGATCCAGTCCAGCTCTGAGTGACTGAATCTTGATCTATCAATGTCCCTGTGTGCCTCTGTTTTCTCTATTTAACGACCTTTTATTTTGTGTCAATTACCCTAAATTTTTATGTTTATCAATCACAGCAGATGCTCCTTTCCAGGACTACCCACTCAAGATATGAAATAGCAACTAACTACACCTTTTGTAATTAGTTAAAACCTTTTTGGTTAGTTCACACCTTTTTGTAGTTAGTTCACACCCTTTTGTAGTTAAAATGGGTAGATCTACTTTAAATACTGAGTTATCACTTTTGGTATTAAAATCTAAAAATTGACAGGGGATTATAATTTTATCTTCCCAATAAAGGAAGAACTAAGTACCTTCATTGTTACAATCAGGAGATAGTCAAATCCAATCTTCACAATACCATATTCCTATGTAATGATTACTACTTATATATAAACTGTAGCACTCCACTTAGAAAACAGCAAGGTTGTGACTGCCTGTATTCCAGTACATTAATAACACTATGCTTACTCAGATTTTTATTTGAATGGCATATATGCTTTGATTCACATTTAATATTCTGGGCTTGACTGCAGAGAGAGAAAGAGAATTCTTTTCAAAGTTTATAGAACTTGACAGATATGTTGTTTCTTCATATTAGTTAGGATAGTTGTTTGTTTATTTGAAAGCAATATTTCAATTTTAATAGCTTGGGTCTTTGTCCTAACTTTTCCTTTCTCCCAATCATTACTATACTGTAAGGACTATTGAAATATTTGACAGATTTTTTTTTACATCAGATTTAGCATAATTTAAACCTTTGGAACCCATTAGTTAACCATGTTTTTTAAAAAAAGGCTTCGTATATATTTTAAAAGAAATCAATTTGATTAAAGAGACAAATGCTTATTAGACATATTTAAACAATGAACCTTTTGTCTATGCTACTTGTAAACAAAAATGTAAATTTCTTGTTAATTGGACTAGAATAAAATGAAATAGAGATATGAGGGGAACTTGTTGCTTTTTTTTAGAATCTGCTTGCCTCCAAATCACTATGTGGTCACTATTCTATTGGCCCATGTTACTTCAACTATGGGGCCTGCATTCCCCAAAGAAAATTTCTATTCATCATCCTGGATCAAGGAAAGCTTAAACTTACTAGCTGTTCATCCATTGTCAGGTACCTTGGATGCTCTTATCTCCTTTCCACAACCTGGTCAACTCCTTTCAATATGTGTTGCCACCTGGAAGGAGTTTCTCCATATACTTCAATAAGTGGTGATGATTGTGTGTCTGAAACTTTTTTCTTTATTTTTAAAAACTGAATATTTACATGAGGGACTATGAGGGACAAACTGAGGGACAAAAGTGAGAGATGGCTAGGTGGTTCAGTGAATAGAGTGAAACATCTGGAGTTAGGAAGACTCATACTAGCAGAGTGATACTGGGCAAGTCACTTAACCCTGGTTACCTCCATTTTCTTATTTATAAAATCAGCTGGAGAAGGAAATGGCATATCTCTCCAGTATCTTTGCCAGAAATCCCTCAAATGAGATCATGAAGAGTCAGATATGACTGACAACTAAAACAACAGAAGAATATTATCTTAATTTGTGGTCCATCTGAAGCACAGGTTCCAACTCATCCATATCTTTTGAACCAATGTTTTTTTTCTCCATATCATTTTATAAATTCTTCTAAAGGATTCAACTAGCATACTAATAATTTTCTATAGTTTTCTTATCTTATTTAAGAGATGCAAACTAAAGCCAGTGCATCTAAATTCATATCCTACTTAAGACACCATTAACTATATGAACTTAGGCAAGTAATTTATGCTCTTTGTATTTGCTTCATCATCTGTAAAATAAAGACATTGGACTCAGTGACTTCTAAGGTTCTATCCACTTCTAAATTTATGATCCTATTATCCCCTGTTTGTCATCCTAGGTATATTACCTGTTTTCCAATTCTTTTTACATGCTTGCATCTTTATTATTACTCTTTTTATTATTTTTTTTACAGTTGACAAACATGTTAGGCATGTACTTAAGTAGTAGGGGTGCCAAGAAAGGTAAGATATGGTCCCTGCCCTCCAGGAATTCACAATGTGATGCATATATAACAAGTAAAATATGTACAAATAAAGAATATGCAAAATAAACAGGAAATAATTAAGAAAGTGAAGGCATCAGAATTAAGTAATGTTTTGACAGTAGATGAAATTTTAGTTGGGACTCATAGGAATCCAGGAAAGTCAAAAAGTAGAGTTGAGGAGGGAAAAATTCCAGGCATAAAGGATAGCCAGAAAAAAGTCCTCAAAACAAGACATGGAAATGCATATGATTCTTTTTTTAATCAATTCTAACCATCATTTATTCAAAGATATTAAAAATCATTGACTAGGTTATTTGAGTCAGCTAGGTATCACAGTTTATAAAGCAGCATGTTTAAGTAAGAGGGCCCTAGGTACAAATCTTGACTCTGATACTTCCTAACTGCATGACCTTTGGCAAGTCACTTAAGGCCACTTGCCAAGCCCTTGTCCTTCAGTACTAGAGGTATTACTAGGTCAGAAAATAAAGAATTTAAAATTAATTAAATAGATTATACTTCACATATCTCTTTATTTTCTTACAAATAATCCATGCTTTTTTCACTTTAGGAGAATGGAGTATTTCATTATTAATAATTATATAGAATAACCCAAAGAAAAGTGGTCTTTAAAAACATCAGCTGTTTCTTTGCAGTATGGTGGTGAAATTTTTAGCAGAAAATATGTAGAAAGAAATTACTGCACCAAATCTCAAACTGTATTACAAAGCTGTAATCATTGAAACAATCTGCTACTGGCTAAGAAACAGAGTCGTGGATCAGTGAAATAGGTTAGGTACACAATACCTAGTAGCAAATGACCACAGAAATTTATTGTTTAATAAATCCAAGAAGAACCCATTATTTGAAAAAAAATGTTGGGAAAAAACACATTTTAATGTTAATTAAAAATATTCATTCTAAATTCTCTCTTTCTTTTCTATCCCTTCCCCACCAAAAGTGAAGGCACAAAATGTGATATCAATTGCAGTGTGCACACTGGTGTGAAGATTAAATTTAATTCTCACCTGATTATAAAAATGAAAATACTTTACTCTCCCCTGATTATGAAGATTAAATTGTAACCCCTGACTATTTTTAGATTTAATCCCTATAAAAGTAAACACAGTACTTAAAGTTGAGTATGAAGATCTGCCCATTTTAGATTTAATCACAAAAAGTACAAACACCTCATTCACACAGGGAGGTCTGTGAACCATGTGTGAGATAGTGGGTGATGAATCAGAATTGATTGCCTTCTGGGCAGTCTTGGAGCAGTACTTCAACTGTGATTGATAGATGTAAAATTAGGGGAAGACACAGGAAGTAATGCAAAGGAAGCTTCTTTAAAAGGAGCTGTTACTTGGGGGGGGGGATTCTTCATTCTTTGGAGTGCTGACCAGACCTGAGACCCTGTTTTCTGGTGAGACTGATAAAGAATCTGCTGACTGAACTGACACCTGGTTAGTGAAAGGCTGACTCTTAACTTCTGGTTTTTCTCTGAAGAGACCAGCCTCAGGAAAGACCTACTCTTGAGAGAGGCTTCCCAGGTCCTCAACTTTGCCAAGGCTGGCTGAAACTAACTCTCTTTGACCAAGTTGGGGAGTTGGGAGAGACCAGAGATAAATTACTTAGTGTTGAGGCTAGATATCTTACCTTATCCTCTCTCTGATTTCTTGCTTCACTCTTTCTACATTTTGTAATGAATTGTAAATAAAATCTCCTTGGAATTAATTAAGTTCCTGGTGACCACACTCTTAAATATAAAATCCAACCCTTTTAAAAATAAACCTCTTTTCCCCCTTACACTGGCCATAGAGATGAATTGGGAAGCTGATTCAAGTAAAGAGGAGAAATTATGAAGAAGATGGATCCCAAAGTTACTCAGAACCTGACTGTTCTTTCTAGCAAATTCAGGATAAGTTTCAGACTATGTCAGACCAAATAATTGAGGAAATTAATGACATCATCATTGGTATTAATGGTCTAATGAAAACATTTTGCTGACCTAATAACCAAAGGTGGAAGAAATGGAGAAAATAAAAATCCTGTTGCAGGAAATAGTTAAAGGTTTGGTTAATTATTTAGAATGAATTCTGGAAAAATGATTTTTGTAAGCCAATAAGTGAATGAACAGTTTTTTTTTTTAAACTAACTATTGCATGGAAGTATTTTTAAAATAAAAATTTAATTCCTGGTAGTGCAGTCTAGTATAGTTTTGAATATAATTTAATTTTACTTTTGTACATGGTAACTTTCACTATATGACAAAATAGCTGAACTATAGTATATAAACTGAAATTCTTGCCTTTTTTAAAGATAGAGTGCATTTTTGGTCAAATAATTTGCATTCAACTTGTAGTTGTTTTAGTTTAATAACAAATTGCTATAAGTACTTTTTAAAGAAATGTGCTTTTATATTCTTTTTCACATAATAATAAAATAATCATAATCATAATCAAAGACCTTACTAATATACCCTCTGTCTATGTCATGATAATGATATTTTAAAGTTATAAATATTATATATCCATAGAGGAATATGAACAATTTAACCTTATTGAGGCCCTTAATTTTTTTTCTCATTTTTATTTACTTTTTTATGCTTTTCTTGAATTTTGTATTTCAACATCAAATTTTCTGTTAATGTCTGATCTTTTCTTCAGGAATGCTGGGAAATATTCCATTTTATTAAATGACTATACATTCCCCAGAAATAATATAGTTCATTTTGATGGATCAGTGGATCTTGGTTGTAAAATCAATTCCCTTGTCTTCCAGAATATCATATTCCATGTTTTATGATCCTTTAATGTGGAAGCTGCCAGATACTATGTAATCCTAACTGAGGTTCCATGATATTTGAATTGTTTATTTCTGCCTGTTTGTAGTATTTTCTTATTGGCCAGGAAGATCATGAACTTGCCTATAACATTCCTGAGAGTTGTCATTTGGGAATTTATTGTAGGAGGTGATCTGTGGATTCTTTCATTTCTTTTTTAACCTCTTGTTCAAGAATATTAGAGTAGTTTTCTTGGATAATTTTTTGTAGGCTTGTTTTTTTTTCAAAACTTTTAGATATTCTGATAATTTTTTAAATTGCCCCCTCCTGAATCTTTTTTCCAGGTTAGTTGTTTTTCAATAAAATATTTCATATTTTCTTCTCTGTTTTGATTTAACTTTTAATTTTATTTCTTTGTTTTTTGGTGTGTTAGGAAGTTATTAGTTTCTATTTTCCCAACTCTAATTTGTAAAAATTGAATATATTTCATGATGTTTTTACTCTCCTTTTCCATTTGCTCCATTCTACTTTTAATGGCAGTCTATTTGTCATTGGATATATATTTTTTGCCTCTTTTACGAGTAGGAAAATTCTATTTTATAATAAACTTTTTTCTTCATTAGACTTTTGTGTCTCTTTTTCCAGTTGATCAGTTTTTCTTTTTAGGCTATAATTTTCTTTTTGCTTTACTTTCATTTCTTTTCCCATTTTTCTTCCACCTCTTATTTGATTTTTTAATTTTAGCACAGTTGTAGGATTTAAAATAAATAGTCAGTATTTATTTATATTATCAACAAATCCCAGCAACAAGATAATGTGAAATAAATTACATTTAGATTAACTTAGATAATATAAAATACTTGGACACTCTACCTTCCAATTCAAACCCAGGAATTCTATGAACATAATTACAAAACACTTTCCCCAAAAAATAAAGTCAGCTCTAAACATCATTTGCCTATCTGTGGGCCAAGCCCATATAATAAAAATTACATTACTTTCTAAACTTATCTACTTATTCAGTGTCATACCAATCCAGTTGCCTAAATTTTTTTATGGATTTATACATATATATATATTCTATATTTCAATAAAAAGGTGAACAATACATATTGTACAACCATATGGCTGACTTATCAAATTGCTCTTGTACTAAAAAAATAAAGAGTTAAGCTAAAGCTGAAGGGTGATAATAGAGAGAGAAAGCCATTATTTCTGTAAAGGAGTTTTTAAGTGAATACTTTATAATTGCAGGAGAAAAAATACCACATTTATTATATAGTTATAAATATGGAATAAAGTTAAAGAATAAAAATACATTCAAAGTTATATTAAAATATAGTTCCTTACTGGCCATGTTGTTTAAAAAAAAAACAAGAAAAATGAATAAAGTGAAAAAAATATTTGAATGTCCATTCAAACTCCATCAGTGGTCCCCTAGGAGTAGGTAGCATTTTTCATCATATGTCCTTCAGAATTTTCTTGAATTTTTATAATCATCAGAACAGCTACTTCATTCATAGTTGGTTATTACACAATATTGGTATTACTGTTTATACAGTTTTAATGATTTTGTTCATTTTATTTGTATCATTTCATACAAGTCTTTCCAGGTGTTTCTGAAATCATCTTACTCATTATTTCTTAAAACACAAAACTATTCCATCACAATCATATACAATAATTTGTTTAGTCATTGTCCAATTGATGGGCATCCCTTCAACTTCTATTTCTTTGCCACCACAAAAATGAACTGCTATAAATAATTTTTATGTAAAGCTTTTTTCCTTTTTCTTTTATCTCTTTTGAATATAGAACTAGTAGTGCTATCATTGGATCAAAAGGTATGAACAATTTTATAATCCTTCAAATATATTTACAAATTGCTCTCCAGAATTGTTGTATCAGTTCACAATTCCACCAACAGTGTATTAGTGACCCAGTTTTTCATATGCCCTCCAACATTTGTCATTTACCTTTTCTGTTATGTTAGCTAGTCTGATTGGTAGGAGGTTGTGCCTCAGAATAATTTTAAGTTGTAATTCTCTAATCAAAATTGATTTAGAGAAGCTTTCCTTATGAATATAGTTAGCTTTGATTTCTTCTCCTGGAAACTGCCTCTTCATATTCAGTGACTTATTTGCTTTTGAATATAATCAGTTTCACTATTTGTGATGCTGTTTGTTGTAAATAATTCTCGACACCATCCAATTTCTTTTCTTGGGGAAACAATACCTAAGATATATAGTTTAAGATATCTACATGCCTTTGGTAAATCTTATTCCTTTCTTTTGAACAGCATTTTACATATATATATATATATATATATATATATACATATATATATATGTAAATGTATAAGTATCTGTATCTGTATATGTATTATTTTCTATCCTATTCCTATCCTGCATCAAAGTACCTGACAAAGGCCATTATTTTCATGATAGGTTTCTTGGTAATATCTGTGATATATACTTTGATAAAAGATGAACAAATATCTGTTGAATGATTTCTGCTATTCTCTTGGATACAGATTGAAGGAAGCTCCTTTTATTTTCTCTCCTAGGAGAATTTGTCAGTCATCCTTCCATTTAGCATCAACTTTTTTTGCTTTATTAGTTGTGTTATATTGAGAAATTTGACTGACGCGATTTAATTCTTCTATTATTAACTTTACTCATTGGTTTTTTGACAAGGATCTCCCTGGTAGAATTTCAATAGCTAAGTTAATGCTTTGTACATGATTTTAAAACTGTCTGGTTCTTAGCACCCTCTGTTCTTTTTTTTCTTTTCTTTTTTAGACACTGTCACTATTGATGTAAGAGAAAAGGAGACCCCACAGAACCAAGGATCATTTTGCATTTAATTTTGTTTCTTTGGTTGTCATAGCCAAAGAATGTGTTTCCAGATTGAAAGCTGGCCAATTAGGACACTAATCATTCTTATTTAAGTTTGTCCTTGGAAAGTGGGTCATGTGGTAAGGGCAATGTATTACGAAAATAACTTATGAACCATATAAATTGACATAAGCTCTCTATTTTATCCTCCTCCCCAGAAGAATTGAAATGACTTCAGTTTAGAATTATTATTTTTTAATTACTTTGGAGCTAAAATTTCCCTAAAGCTCCTCCTCATGGCATTTCATCTCCCCTTCTCTATTCTGTACAAATTCAAAATCCTATTGATAGATATCAGATTAGATCAGCTCCACAACATTATTTCCATCCCCTTTCCAACCTAAAAAATCATTTTTTTTACAAATGAATTAGAATTCTGATCATAGTTCTGAACACTTTAATGTTTATAAAATTTTCTTCTCAATTAGAAATCAGTTACAACATTTCATTCCTGCGCCCAGGAATATCTTTGCCCTCAGGGAAATCAGAGGGCTATATTAATTATATTTCTAAGCCAGAGACATTGACACAATTAACCTACAGCATCTCTCAGCTCTGAACCATTGTAGTCTCATAAAGGATAATTGATGTAGTCAGTATATATGTATCATTAGATTTCACAAAGGTTTCATCACAATATCACCACAGAGGTGAAATTCTGGGCCCAGTTTTCTGATGTAAGGACACATTTTCTCTGTCAACTTGAATCACAAATCATGAATCACTGACACATTGCTGGCTTTATACATACACAGAGCTGTCCCTGCATTTACTTTATTAAACAACTAGATTTACTTTTACTTTAGTGGTATCTTATTCTCCTTTTCTAAAGGTTTTAGAAATGTTTTAAATAGCAATGAAGATTCTTTTCATAAAAGAGTTTGTAATTTAAATCATCTCATTGGAGGGCTCATATGATGTGGCATGGTCATACGCAGTAGAACAAAACATTGGCTTCATGCAGTTTGATACACTTACTGGTAGAGGAAAGGATATTACAATCATAATAGCCAAAATTAGGTCATAGAATTAGATATTTTCATCAGGAAATATAGAATTTGAATTTCTCACTTTGTTACTTTTATAGAAAGCTCTGTTCATCAATTAAACACTTGTAGAAAAATAGGTTTATATCAAAAAAGGATTCTTAGAAGTCATTAGTATAATGACCTCATTTTATGGATTATAAAATTGAGATAGAGAAAAAATACATTACTTAGCAAAAGTCACACAATGCTTGAGGGACTCAAATGAAAACTGTGACACTGAATTGAGTGCTCTTGTAGACTATTGTTAAGAGAGCCTTAGAGAGGTTCCATTGGGCTAGAGGTGCTTAGTGTCTTCACTTGAGAGTACTCGAAGAAATTCTGAAGTCTTAGTGATGGACCATTGTGTTTTTGTGGTATCTAAATAGGTCCCTCTCTATTTGCTATTATTCTGAAAATTGTCAGAGGGTAAGGGTATCCAGTCTGCTCCTGCAGAGCCTCCTATGCTCTAATAGATAATAAATATCTGTTTTGTTTATTGAAAATTGAACTACTATGAACTATTTTGCACCATTCTTCTAAAAGTAATATGCAAGAAGGATCATCAACCTAAAGAAAAGTTAAATTATTATCAAAATCATATTGAAAGCAGACTTAGGTAACATATATTTGTATTAATGTTGAAATTGTCACATGCTTTAAGACTAAGGGTCTAAGTTATGAGGTTGTAAATGGACCTTATCAGCAAAATTAAATATTTATTTAACCTAAAGTCCACCTATAAGGAGTTAAATTCAAATGACCTCAAATTAAAAAAAAAATTCAAGTAAAATATAAGGTTAAGTTCTCAGCTAAAAGGGAAGAAAGAATGAAAAATTGTGAATGTGTTGAGAGATGAAAAGGTCTGGAAAATCCACTATGGTCCATGAAATGGTGTATTGAATAGGGAGATGATCAATATGTCAGAGCTAATGAATGTGAAAATGGGAACACTTGTGGGTGATGGAAAAATCAAAGATATATGTGACTATATTTAGCTGAGATAGGATGAAAGAATGTCATTGGAAATGAATAAGTTCAAGATTATATTTCTTTAACTTTTTTGTATTCCTAGCTCTTAGCACAGTGTCTGAAGCATAGTAGAGACTTGACAAATGCTACATGAAGGAAGCTCAAAGGATAGCAGTGCACAATAATAAATTCAATAGTTTATTTCAACTAATATTAGGCACATGAGATGATAAAATAATCAATAAAAACAAGATTAAATACAGTAACATTTCCAAAGTGTTTATCTATGTGATACCATTTGATCTTCACAACTCCATGAAGTAGATACTATTATGATTCACATAGTTAATGAGTGGCTGATGCAAGATTTGAACTTGGGTCTTCCTAATACCAAGTTTGATATTTTATTCACTACGCAGGGAAAGTAAAACAACAACAACAACAAACTTATATTATGTTTTAACTTGAGGGAAGAGGGTGGATAGTTACTGGCCAGAATAAGGAAATGAAAGAATGTCAGAAGTAGTGACATCCTATCAGTGGCTCATGATGGTGGACTAATAACACAAGAATGAGAGAATCACTGTTCCTGGGTGAATAATGAAAAAATCAATAATTTTTGTTTGTTTTGTTGAGTTGTTGTTGCTGTTGTCAGTGCTGTTATTGCTATTGCTATTATTGTAGCTGCTGATGCTATTGTTTTTGAGGGAATAAAAAAAGATTAATCCAATACCTAAATTGTAGTGTTAGGTAGAGATGTGATCCTCTGATTCTCTCTCTCTCTCTCTCTCTCTCTCTCTCTCTCTCTCTCTCTCTCTCTCACACACACACACACACACACACACACACACACACAGAGATGTGTGTGTGTGTGTGTGTGTGTAGATCTGTGATTTAATTAGTTCCGGGGGGCTTCTGATGAAAAAAAAACTCATGCCATTAATGCATATGAGAAGTCCATTTAGAACTTAGAATATCAGAGCATCACATAGGGCAATAAAAGAAGAAATGAGTTTCATAGCTTCTATGTATGAAAGGTGAAATCTACATCCAAGTTCTCCTGACAATGAGGCTTACCCTCTATATATTATGTTCTATTACCTCTTGCTTCTCAATGTCTTAATTCTGTTCATTTCCGTGGTCCAAGTGTTAGTAATCAGATATGGTAGCCATGTCCAGCTGTACAGAGTAGAAAATGGCTCTAATTAGGGCCAACACCAGAGGACTTAAACCTTTGTAAGCACCAAATACATTTCCTTTTAAAGTAATTTGATTTAGCTTTCAAAATTAAAACATTTTAATATAGCTTGAACAATAATACAACATCAATGATAATAAAAAACAAAAGGAAAATCAATGGTAAGTGGAGATTAAGGCATTTTGTGAATTTCAAATAATCTAGTCCTTTGCCAATTTTATTTCCATTTTTAAAGTTCAGAAATGAAAAAATGCTGTGTGTCACTGATAATGAAAATAATTTTACAGTTAACTTTATAGTCAAGATTGAGGGAAGTGAATCTCTTTTACTTCTGCATTAACTAGAAAAATAAAATGGTGAAAGTTCTGCCATCCCATGTGACTATGATCATGAAAATGGTCTTTGGTTAATTTATAAGCACCAGCAACACAGAGCCAAATTTTAGCTCTAAAGAGAGCTTTTGATTCAATAATTGAATTCTTATAGATTAAATCTTGAGTAAAAATTACATAGTAGCCTCAAATTATTTCCATAAAGATAATTATTTCACATGTTTAAAATAGATCTTAGGGAACAGTCAGATCATTGGAAATATGGTTATAAATGAAAATTGTCCTGAGAGAAATATATTTTTCATTATATATAAGAACTCAGAATATGATTGATTTTAATATTTTAAGTTAAGTTCCTTTAAAATTATATATTCTTGGAATTTTTCTCAAGATACAAAAAAAATGATTTGAAAGCTCTAAGATAGGTTTTCATTTTATGTGATTACATCTTATTGACTACAAAATATCATATGAGAACATACTTTAAGGAATATTTTAGTCATTATTATCAGCATCAAGAAAAAACAAAAGAAGGAAATATCTACTAATCAAAGGTGTTCATACTATCATGAAGGGTGTCCTACACAAAGTCCAAATCAAAGAAAGCTATTAAGATTCATGACCACTCAAAAAAGGCCAAGGGTCCCATGATGAGAAAAAGAAAATTATAATAAATCCAAGCAGATGAAGGATGTAGAATGCCCAGATTATGAAATTTCCATGAAAGACTAGCTCATTGAATTAGTCTAGTCCATCAGCACATACACTTTGGAGACGCACTACAGGAGATATTTGGCAATATTTGGAGAATTTTAGTGGAGAATTCCATCATTTACTACCAACATTCTCCTGTTAGTTAACTATAAAACATGGAACCATATAACTTCAGAACAATCACAATAATTGGTGATCCATTTTGTTTCTGGATTTAAAATTCCATTGTTATGGAGAAATCTCAGCATACAAACTCCCTCCACTAATTACAATCTACAACTTGTCTGCAGCCCCTTGAGACATTACATACACATGTATTAGGAAGGACTTACATGCCAGAATTCTTAATTGCAAAGGTTTTCCCTCTATCCAAACACCATGCCATCTCTTAATAATCATCAGAGTCCTTAGAAGAGAGTAAACACTCAAAATCTAGCTGGAATGAAATTGATCACAAAGTAAACATACTTTTCCCATTGGGTGTAAGAACTCAGAATATGGTTAACTCTGAATAAAGAATATGGGGCAACAATATAGTAATACATATTTGGGGGTATAAATAGGCCAATGATAACCGCTATAAATACCATCTATACTAAACTATAAAAATGTATGTGACTGGAGCAGAAGGTAGACCTATTCTACCAAATAGCTATGGGAAGGAATGCTAGCCTGAGGGCTAAATGGAGATCAATAAAAAGCCATGGGAAGGTCTCTTGAGCACTGAGTAGTTTTCTCTTTAGGATTTAAAGAAAGGTGTATATGAAAGGAGACAAAAGGGAACATATATTGTTATTTTAGTTTACACCAGTGAGATGTGGGTAATTTTTAACAATCAGTTTATTCCCCACTTTGTGTCATTTTCTTGTGTATTTTGATAATTAAAAAAAACACACATATCATTTCCTTATATGGAAAACCACCTCTATGTCTTTACAAAAATTTAAAAACTTTTACTTTTCATCTTAGAATCAATAGTATTAGTTCCAAAGCAGAAGAGTGGTAAGGGCGAAGCAATGGGGGTTAAATGACTTGCTCAGAGTCACCCAGTTAGGAAGAATACGAAGTCAAATTTGAACTCAAGACCTTCCATTTTTTGACTACCTCTTATTTCACTGAACCACCTCGTTGCCTGCCTCCAAATCACTTTGAAAGATAACATCTCTGAGCTCTTGAAACAGAATAAGACAATATATCACTTGTTTAAGAAGCTTGACTTTAAGAAAAATGAAAGGATTATTGATGAACTGATTATCTACTGTGGACGAGTAAATCAAAGAAAACCTGCTAACAGAGGCAATGGATGAAGTTTTGCAGAAGCTGTCAATCAAGGAGCATTCTGAAGGAGAATGTGACCAGGAGAAGACTGTTAAAAGAAGCATCCAAACTGGGAGATCTCTTTTTCTCCTGAGACAGGAAGGAGTAAGGACTGAGAAGATCCTCTTCTTAATGGTTTCTTTCTATTGTATCAGGAAATGACTCAAATATCCTCAACCCTGTTAGCCATATCCCTCATTCCAGACTCTACAATATTATTCTCAATTTAGGATTATTTAAGATCAGGGAAACCCTAAACCCTCTCTCCCATCCAATTTCCTTTTCCTCCCCCTTCCTTAAATAAACCCCTTGTTCCAACCATTAAAAGAGTGAGTTATCTATTAGATATATCAGGAAACTTACTCAGAACTGAATTCCAGTTTGTCATCAACTGAATATATCAACTGAAGTGGGAGGGAGAAGGGAGGAGGGAGAAAAAAGGAGGAGGGTGGCAGATCTGATTCCTCATTGCCATAATCCTTAAAGAACAACCACCTAAAACACTACCTTAAGTCTTTTATAGAAAGCTAAATGATTTTATTTTTACAAGTCTCCACTGAAATCTATCTCTGATTCCTCAGTAGGGTGGCAAGATGACCCCTGGGGCCAAAAGAGAGAGCCAATCACAGGAAAGTTAGGGAAGCTCTTCTTAACTAGAAAGACTTTGAATATAGAAAGGCCTAGACTTGGATTAGATAATAATCTCATTAATTGATCAATGACACATGTAAAACACAGTTGACTACAGTAGGGAAAGAACATGAACCATGTAACCATGGGAAAAAAAATTCTTTTTTTTTAAACCCTTACCTTCCATTAGAATCAACACTAAGTATTGGTTCTAAGGCAGAAGAGTGGTAAGGGCTAGGCAATGGGGGTTAAGTGACTTGCCCAAGGTCACACAGCCAGGAAGTGTGTGAGGCCAGATTTGAACCTAGGACCTCCCATCTCTAGGCCTGACTCTCAATCCACTGAGCCATCCAGCTGCCCTTGAAAATTTTTCTTAATTAATCAATAAAATTAAGTTAAAAAAAGACATTTCAAAAAATATCACGTTCATAAAATAAAAATAACTAACTTTTATACATTTCCTATGTGCCAGGCTTACACTTATTATCCTATTCAATCCTCACAACAACCCTAGGAGTTAGATGCTATTTTATTCTCATTTTATAAATGAGGAAAATGAGACAAACAGAGATTATGTGACTCAAACCCAAATTCACATCACTTGTAAGTGCCTCGGGCAGGATTTAAACTTAAGTCTTCTTGACTAGAAAAAGAGCAGCCAAGGTATACAGTCCTGGGCCAATAGTCAGAGAAACCAGGGTTCAAATCTGACCTCAGATATTTACTGTGTGACCCTAGGCAAGTCACTTAAATTTTGCCTGCATAAAACTGGCAGACCATCCTAGGGAGCCCTATCAAAGTTTTCAGGTAAAAGGACTCAGTGTCTCATTGCTTCTACTGTTTCCTGCTGAGTGTTATGTGACCTCTTCTATTCTGTCACTCCTCAGGCCTTTGTACCAGCTGATTGACTGACCCTTTAGATTTATTTACCCCAATGTCATCTGTGTCTTGATCCAAATCAACATTTAATTTATAACTTGAGGTTCCCTGCTTGAACCTCACCATTTCCCACCAGGTCTGTTCTCTTCCTCTAGGATCACTAATTTGAATCTTCCCTAATGGGTACAGGTACCTAACAGTCTTGTCTCACAAACATGAGGATTATTGGAATAATGGAGAAAAAGGATACATAGAACATTTTGTCCCATCTACTCATATGACAGAGGAGAAATTGGGGATCTAGAGAAGGGTCTCAACCAAGATATGACAGCTAATACCCCCCCAAAAGCCAATATTTGGGACTTCCTATTCTGGGCTCTCTCTACTAAGGATGAAAGCCATGTTTCCCTTTTGAATAAAAATTCAGAATGCCTATTACCTTAGCTCCCAAGATACATAAGCCACCCAGAGCCAGGGTTTATTAATATGAAAATTCCCCAGGTTTAATCAAATCTAATGCTAAAGAATTAAAAGATAAGCCTCTCTAGTAGGTTTTCTGATAAAAGCCCACAGACAGTTGATGAACACATGTTAGACATTACCGAATAACTGAATAGTTTCCTGGAGCTCTATCTATTGTACCTCCTATCTGCATAGATGATTGATAAATAGATTGATCTATCTTTCTCTGTCTCTTTCTAACTCTCTATCTTTGTCTACTCTCTCTCTCTCTCTCTCTCTCCATATATATATATATTTTTTTTCTTTTGTTCAAGAGATAACCCAGATAATTCAGAGAAGTCTGAAATTTGACTGCCAAGTGATGGAATTTTTTTTCAGCCAAATTCAAACATTTAATGTATGTCTTCTTTGTACATGCTATTGTGCCAGTGACCAAAGATGTAAAAACAAAAATATGACAGATACAGTTATTAATGTTTCATTTTACAGTGAGCCTCCACAACTTGTGAATATTTAACTATATAGTAGTTGAGACCTAAACTGATGGAGGAGTACCAACCCCAGGGAATCATGGATTCTTGGAGTAAAGGAGATGGTGTCAGTTGGCAACACAGAACATGAGTAACGCTATAAACAACATCTTAGGTCTATTTTTTTAAAGATAAGTAAATTTACATTTATACGCATCCCTTTTAGTATTAAATGTCACAAGATTGTGCTTAAAGTAAAGGATAATTGAATTTTTCTATTTTTTTCAGTCTGAGGAGCCAGAAAGTCTGATTTTTTTCCAGGAATCTTAACTGTTTTATTTTCCCAGATATGCATTCCAGACACTGCTAGGATTCTGTATTCTATGTTGCCTTCTTTGTGAACGTGTAAATGTATAGCATAACTACGGGTCCCATAAAGATTTCCATGTAATACATTACCTCAGTATTTCATAGCCACATGAATATTCACTTTTTAAAACTTATAGAGGGTTTCTTCAGTGTAAGAAACTACACATGCTTTTGTGGAATGATAAAAGGACAAAGGAAAAATGAGTTGTCTACCATTTTGAAAACTGATTGTTCTGAGGCTTCTAACAAACTAAAATATATGTTGTGGGTTCTTTACAACAGCAGAACTTACCTGTATAAACTACTAATTACAAAGAGAATTGAACATTTTTCCAGGACCTCAAAACCAGCATTTTAAAGATTCTTTATGTCATTTGAAAACTATACTTTAATAATATTACTACTTAGTGTCATATTCTACAAAAATCAACTGCAGAACATAACAAAATGATAACCATATGTATATTCATGAGATTAGAAGTGTGAACTACAAAGAGGTAAATACTGTTCTTTATTCTGTTTGATATCTCCAGCTTGCCAGGGTAGGTACTCAATAAATATTTGCTGAATTGTCATTAGACACACACACACACACAATCTGAATGATTCTTTTCCAATCAACTTTATCTTTCAAATTGCATAATTCATTTGATCACAAAGCTATCTACTCTGGTATATTTTGGATTATTTTAAAATAATACTAGAATAACTTAAAAATTCTATGAATAAAATTTCATACAAGTCAGAAAAACAAAAGCAAAGTCTCAAAAGCAGACTTCAATAAGCTCCATTAGAAAAACACCTAAAGACACAGTGTTCATCAGAGCTGCCCTCCAAGTGAGCAAGACCTGGGTTCAGAATCCTCCTTCGGATACAGTAGCCATCACATTACTCCCCTGAGATCTCAGGGATCCCTTAAGATACACTGATCAGTATTTAAGGAGATCCCTATAGGAAAAAAAAAAAAAAATATATATATATATATATATATATATATAAATGAGCAAATACATAAATGGGCAACTAATACATTTACCTCTTCATTTATAGTGAATCATTTGTTCAAATATGCATTATATGCAATATGAGAAAATTAAAATAGCATCTTTTTGTCAATTAATATGAATGTCTACTATTAAATATTTGGGTAGCTAGGCAGTGGATCAAGCAACTGGGACCTGGAGACAGAAAGACTCATCTTTGTGAGTTCAAATCTACCCCAAGACTAGCTGTGTGACCTTGTCCAAGTCATTTAATCCTGTTTGTCTCCATTTCTTCCTCGATAAAAATGACTGGAGGAGGAAATGACAAACCAGTATTTTTGTCAGGAAAATCTCAAATGGGGTAACAATGAATCGTACATGACCAAACAAGTAAATAACAAATATGATTTGTTAAATATGTCATAAAATGTATGTGTAAGAAGATGCTAGATTTATAGAATGAAACATTGAATGTGTTTTGTCACAAGAATTTTGAATTTTTGTTAACACTAAATTGTCAAGGGGTAGGTAGGTGGCTTAGTGGATAGAGAGCCAGGCTTGGAGATGGAAGGTCTTGGGTTCAAATCTAAACTCAGAAACTTCCTAGATATGTGACCATAGGCAAGTCACTTAATCCCAGTTGGTTAGTCCTTTCTGCTCTTCTGCTTTGGAACTGATACTTAATATTGATTGTATGATAAGAGGTAAGAGTTTAAAAAACAAAGACTAAATGACTAAATTTTCATTCTGGTTGGTCTCATTAACAAGCTTGCATTTTTTCATTCGCTTATTTTTTAATGGTACATATTTCTTATCTAATAAATAGATAGATAGATAGATAGATAGATAGATAGATAGATAGATAAAATCAAGGAACTAGACTGTTTTCCAATACTCTAAATGACTATCCGGTTATTCATTTTTTTTTCAGTAAATCTTTGTTTTATAAGATTTTCTTTATAGCATTTCTATTCTGAAGAGATGATAAAATCACTCAAGGGTGAGTTATAGGAAATCTTGTAACAAGAAAGTTATAAAAACAACCTACAATTTAATCATTTCTCTTTTTACTTAGGCCCTTCCCACAAATGACAATGATTTCAGTATTCTACATAGTTAAAAAAATAAAAATAAACCATATTTATGTTTTGTCATGTCGTTGCCTTCCTAGCTGCAGGATAATTAAAGTCAGTCAGTCAACAAACATTCATGAAATCCCTACTCTCTATGTCAAGCACTGAGGTAAACAATGAAGCCTATTTCATCTCTGTGATCTGGGGATGCAAAATCAGTACTGTGTTTCCTTTCGCCTTTTGTACTCAAGTTCTCTGTTTGCTTTATTTTGCTATTCTCCTGGGACTACAACACTGCAAGTGCATACATTTCTTCTTTAGGGCTTACATTTTTTCCAACAGTAAAAGTCTGGTAATTCGATCTGAGATGAGCTAATCACTTGGAGAGAAGGTTCTGAAGAAATTATTCCCTAACAGGTAGTGAGAGGCACTGAATGATGATAGGGGCTTGGTGATACTTATTATGATTATCCCTTAATAAAAAACAAACAAAAAAAAACCCTCTTTGATTCTAAGAGAAAAGAATTAAAAGCAGGAACATGTGGGTTTAAATAGTAAGACATATCCACAAAGAGTTAGGATTGTGCCATATGATCCCAAATAACAAAGGAAGCTGTACATGATTTTTCTGCAGTCATAGAGTACTTTTATCCAGAATATAGGGAATGGATCCTGTCTAAACTAAGGATGTTGTTTCTTCAGTGATTGTTGAGGGGCTTATAAAAATAATTTATTTAACATTTGGTTATTAAAGGTAAATTTCCATGGAAGGAATGTGACTCAAAGATTTTATGAGAAGAGATGTGAATTCTTCTTTAGGATTTTTAAAAAAGGAAAAGCCTAGGTAATGTAAATCTTGAAATTTCTCAGACTTGTGAATGTTAAAAATTTCCACATTGAGGAATCCTCTACTGGAACAAATTCCCTACTGGAAACATTCCCCATTTTGATGTGAGAACTCACCAGGATCAGAATGGGAGGACCTCTACTCCACCCGTATTTAAGACTGCTTTAGGGGAGAAAACTCCTTGCTAAACAATGAAAGTACTTGGACCCATGCTTATAATAAGACAAGGAGTTCTTTGAGCCATGCCTGTTTTTTAGAATTGATACAATGGGATGCTAGGTACCTAAAAGGGTCAGGCAAGTTTCCTCTTAATGAGATTAGTCAACTCAGCTGTGTTTTCTCTGGTTCAGACTTACTGAGGAGATTAGTCGACTTAGCAGGAATTCAGATGGGCAGTTCTTTGGAAAACGTCTACAGTGATTGGTAGATGTAGGGACTTAGGGGAGGTGAAATAGGAGAAAAACCCCTATATAAGAAAAAGCAGAATCTCTTGAGGGACAATCCTTTTGGAGAAAGCTCTTATGAGGATTGCTTGGGAAGAATCTCTTGAGAGAGGCTCTGGAGAAGGGAAGCTCTTGGAGGACAATCTCTAAGGAGGTCTCACTGGAGTTCCTCTGAGGGGACTCTGTCCCTCTGGAGGCTCTGGAGAGAGGCCCTTTGAAACAGTCGCTGGCTTGATCTCCCTTTGAGGAGGACTCTGGCTGGAGCTCTCTCTGGTGAAATCAGCTGAGATGGAGCTGGCCTGGTGTCCCTAGAATCCTTGCTTAGACAGAACTTGTGGTGAGTGATAAAAGACTAACTGACTGATCTCTCTATCTTAAGACTCAGGTCTAGGCCATGTTGGCTTAAGGCCCTTCATACTTATTTCCTTTTTCTCTCTCTCTATCTTTCTTTGATTACTCAATATATTATTAATTAAATTCTCTATAAAACCCAGTTGACTTGGGCATATTTATGATTGGGAATATATTCCCTGGCGACCACCTTATATTTGATTTAAAAACCAAGACACTGTAGTGAAACATATTTTCTGAGGTCAAATTTACTCACTCTCTCTTATATCTATCACAATTTATATCTTCCACCATTTTAACTGCTACAGTTTATGGCATCCACTATTTTAAATATTACAGTAAGACAGAAATGTTTAAGATTCATTACTCTAATTAAATAATTAGAGTACTATAATTAGGAACTATACCTATAATTTACTTATTACACATAAACTGTGTGACCTGACTTACATGACAATAAAATCCATGCTTCTTATTTTGTCTCTGTGTTCTAGATTAGTGGTCAATAAATTTAGCCCCATGACATAAATGCAGCCACTGTTGTATTGCTTGTAGACCAAGAAATAATTAGTAAAAAAGATAGACAGACAGATATATAAATAGATAGGCAGATACAGACATACATATAAATACATATGCATGATATCCTTATATAAAAGTATATCTCTGGAGAGGCAGAGTCAAGATGGTGGCTTAGAGGCAGCAAAAGTTCAGACCTCTGAAAACCCTTCCTCATCAATTAAAAATCGAATGTTCCTTGGAGTCTGAAAACCAAATCTTACAATAGGACAGAGCTAAGGAACCCTCCTGCTGGACTCAGCTTAAAAGGCACGCCCCCTAAAAGCCTAAATTCAAGAACATTTGGGTTTAAGGGGAAGGAAGAAGTGATCCCTCCCCCAAACATAGTACTGAAACTCCGGGCAGCCAAGGGTGCTAGTCTGGAGGGAGAACCCTGTGGGCAAAGCTATGCCAGGCTCAGGGATCTGTATATGGGCAGTTGGTAGACAAGTGGAGGAGAAGCACAGTAGACACAGCCTAGTTGCAGCACCGAAGACACTATATTGCCCCCCTCCTTCCTGAGATTTTGGTCTCAGAGCACATCCAGCTCTACAAGTTCAACTCAGCTGGACTTAATCTCATTAAGTCTTCTGAGTGTTGGGAAGCTAAAGCTCCAACACCCCTCCCCCACAGACTGATCTGAGTGCCTTGCTATGCTCCAAAGATGAAGGCTGACAGAAAAGCCCAAATCCACAGATCCAGCATTAAATGAGAGGAGCAAGAGTGCAGACAACTACAGGGGGGAAAGAAGGGGCAAATATGAGCAAACAGAAAAAGAAACAAAGAAATTACAATCTACAGCTTCTATTCAGGCAACGAAAAGAAAAAAGAACAAATGTAACAGAGGAGGATCAAGGAACATCAAGAAAATCACAGAAACTCCAGTGAATTGGACACAGGCTTTGGAAGAACTCAAAATACAATTCAAAACACAATTAAGAGAGGCTGAAGAAAACTGGAAAAAGAATTTTAGAAGCAAGATATGTCATCTGGAAACAGAGGCACATGAAATAAAATGAGAAAATAGTGTCTTGAAAGCCAAAATTAATCAGCTTGAAATGAGGCAAAGGAGATGAAAGATGAGGCAAAGGTGATGAAAGATGAGGCAACAGAGATGAAAGATGGCCTCCAAAGAAAATCAGACCAGAAGGAGGAAGAAGGATGAACAAAAAGCCAGGGATAAAATTCAGTCTTTAAGAACTAGAATACAACAATGAGAAGCAAGTGGCCTCACAAGGCAGCAGGGAACTATAAAACAAAAACAAAAGAATGAAAAAATTGAGCAAAATATGAAATATCTCATTCACAAAACAGAAGATCTAGAAGATCATTCCAGGAGAGACAACTTAAGAATCATTGGTCTACCAGAAGACCATGACAAAAGAAAAAGCCTGGATATCATCTTATAGGAAATTATCCAAGAAAACTGCCCTGACATTCAAGAACAAGATGGAAAAGTGGAGATTGAAAGAATCCACACATCACCTCCCATACTTAATCCCCAACTGACAACACTGAGGAATGTTATAGCCAAATTCAAGAACTACCAGATCAAGGAAAAAAAAATATTACAAACTGCTAAGAAGAAGTCATTCAGATAACATGGAACTACAGTGAGGATAACACAGGATCTGGCTGCATCTACACTGAAGGACCAAAATGGAATATGATATTCTGGAAAGCAAGGGAACTAGGTCTGCAACCAAGAATCGAATACCCAGAAAAACTGACTATATTCTTACAGGCGAAAGTATGAGCATTTAATAAATTAGAAGAATTTCAAGCATTTATAAAGAAATGACCAGACCTGCACAGAAAATTAGATGCTCAAAAACAGAACTCAAGAGAATCATCAAAAGGTAATTAAGAAAGGCGGGAAAAACAAAAATAAAACAAAAGAATAAAGAAACAAACTTTTCTTAAGGGACCCAATAATTTAAAATGATATGTATCCCTACAAGAAAAGAGGATATTGATAACTCTTAAAAATGTTATTATCACCTGGGGAGCTAGAAGAATTATACTTAGATGGAACAGTGACAAACTCTATATAGGATGAAATGTCAAGACATAAATATAAATATATATATATATATATACATACATAAATATATATATATATACAACTAGAGTTTAAAAAAGAGGTTAATACCAAGAGAAGTGGGAAAAGAAACAAAATGGGGTAAATTTATATATCACAAAGGAGTTAATGGTGGGAGGGTAGAGAACATCAATGGAAGATTGGATGATCTTGGAGATCAATGGAGATCAATGGAGAACAACTAGAAGGATAAAGAGGTTGAAGATAGGAAATACTCAATTCTTACATGCATTGAAATTGACGCAAAGAGGGAAGAACAATCAAATACATTGGGGCAGAAAATTGATTTGCGCCTTATAGGAAAGTAGAAGGCTTACAAATGGACTGGTGGGGAGGGAAGCAGTACAAGGGAGGGACAGGGTGGGGGTAGTTTAAAAAATGTAAAGAAAATAAGAAGGGAATAAGAAGGGAGGGGTTAGAGAAAGAAGTAAAATAAGGTTGGGAATTAGGGGAATGGATAATAAACAAAAGACTGGTGTAGAAGGAAATAGTGAAAGAAGAAAGGGAAGGACTAAGAGTAGAAATCAAAATGCTGAGAAATACACAGATGGTAATCATAACTCTGAATGTTAATGGAATGAACTTACCTGTAAAACATAAGCAAATAACAGAGTGGATTAGAAACTAATCCCTACCATATACTTTCTACAAGAAACACACATGAGGAAAGTAGACACACACAGGGTCAAAGTAAGAGGATGCAGTCAAATCTATTGGGCATCAACCAATAAAAAGAAGGCAAGAGTTGAAAATATAATATCTGACAAAGTCAAAGTAAAAATAGATCTACAGAAAAGGTAATTACATCCTGATAAAAGGCAGTATAGACAATGAGGAAATATCAGTACTCAACAGGTATGCACCAAATGGCATAGAATCCAAATTTCTAAAGGAGAATCTAGTGGAGCTCAAGGAGGAAATAGATAGAAAAACTATACTAGTGGGGGACCTGAACCTTCTTCTATCAGAACTAGATAAATCAAACCAAAAAATAGATTAGAAAGAGGTAAGAGAAGTGAATGAAATCTTAAAAAATAGTAGAGTTAGTAGATATGTGAAGAAAAATAAATAGGGATAAAAAGGAATACATCTTCTTTTTAGTAGTACATGGTACATTCATAAAGATTGGCCATGTACTAGGGCATAAAAACATTGCAAAAAAGTGCAAAAGAGCAGAAATAATAAATACAACCATCTCAGATCACAGTGCAATGAAAATAATAATTAGTAAGGGTACATGGAGAGACAAATTAAAAATTAATTGGAAATTAAACAATATAATTCTCCAGAATCAGTTAGAGATGAAATCATAGAAACAATTAATAATTTCACTGAAGAAAATGACAATGATGAGACATCCTTTCAAAAGGAAAAAAATATAGCCAAAGCAGTATTCAGGGGGAAATTTATATCCTTGAGTTCATGTAATAACAAATTAGGGAGGATAGAGGTCAATGAATAGGACCTGCAAATTAAAAAACTAGAAAGTGAAAAAATTAAAAATCCTCAGATGAAGACTAAATTAGAAATCCTAAAAATCAAAAGAAAAATTAATAAAATTGAAAGTCAAAGAACTATTGATTTAATAAATAAGACAAGAAGTTAGTACTTTGAAAAAACAAATAAATAGACAAAGTACTGGTCAATCTAATTAAGAAAAGGAAAGAAGAAAACCAAATTGACAGTATGCAAGATGAAAAGAGAGACCTCACCTTTAAAGAAGAGGTAATTAAGGCAATCATTAAAAATTATTAGGCCCAATTATATGGCAATAAACATGGCAATCTAGGTGTCATGTATGAATTTTTACAAAAATATAAATTGCCTAGACTAAGAGAGGAAGAAATAGACTACCTAAACAACCCCATATTAAAAAAAAAGAAATTGAATAAGCCATCAAAGAACTTCCTAAGAAAAAATCCCCAGGACCAGATGGATTCACAAATGAATTATATCAAACATTTAAAAAACAATTAATCCCAATATTATATAAACTATTTGACAGAATAAGCAAAGGAGGAATTCTACCAAATTCTTTTTATGACACAAATATGGTAGTGATTCTAAAGCCAGGCAAATCAAAAATTGAGAAAGAAAACTACAGACCAATCTCCTTAATGAACATAGATGCAAAAATCTTAAATAGGATACTAGCAAAAAGACTCCAGCAAGTGATCAGAAGGGTTATTCATTATGACCTGGTAGGATTTTTACCAGGAATGCAAGGATTGTTCAATATTTGGAAAACCATCCACATAATTGACCATATTAACAAGAAAACTGACAAAAATCATATGATTATCTCAATAGATGCAGAAAAAGCCTTTGACAAAATACAACACCCATTCCTATTGAAAACACTAGAAAGCATAGGAATAGGAGGGTCGTTCCTAAAATTAATGAACCTTATATATGTAAAACCTTCAGCAAACATCATCTGCAATAGGGATAAACTAGAAGCCGTCCCAATTAAATCAGGAGTGAAACAAGGATGACCATTATCATCTCTATTATTTAACATTGTACTAGAAACAGTAGCAGTAGCAATTAAAGAAGAAAAAGAAATTGAAGGTATCAAAATAGGCAATGAGGAGACCAAAATATCACTCTTTGCAAATGATATGATGGGATACTTAAAGAATCCTAGAAAACCAACCAAAAAGCTAGTGGAAATAATCAACAACTTTAGCAAAGTTGCAGGATACAAAATAAATCCACATAAGTCCTATCAGCATTTCTATATATCTCCAACACATCTCAGGAGCAAGAATTAGAAAGAGAAATTCCATTTAAAATCACCCTAGGCAATATAAACTATTTAGGAATCTCTGCTGAGACAAACACAGGGACTATATGAATACAACTACAAAACACCCTGCACACAATTAAAATTAGATCTAAACAATTGGAAAAACATTGATTGCTCATGGGTAGGACAAGGTTACATAATAAATATAGCAATAATACCCAAATTAATTTACTTATTTAGTGTCAAACCCATTGAACTACCAAAAAACTTTTTCACTGAATTAGAAAACAAAAGCCAACAAACTTCATTTGGAAGAACAAAAGAT
Source organism: Monodelphis domestica (assembly GCF_027887165.1). Lineage (NCBI taxonomy): Eukaryota > Metazoa > Chordata > Mammalia > Didelphimorphia > Didelphidae > Monodelphis > Monodelphis domestica. Next base: position 371,374,205 of record NC_077229.1, read on the forward strand.
CAAGGATATGTAGGGAAATCATGAAAAAAAATGCAAAAGAAGGTGGCCTTGCCATCCCAGATCTGAAACTGTACTATAAAGCAGTGGTCATCAAAACAATTTGGTACTGGCTAAGAGACAGAAAGGAGCATCAATGGAATAGACTTTTGGTAAGTGACCTCAGAAAGTCAGTCTATGATAAACCCAAAGATCCCAGCTTTTGGGACCAAAAGCACTGTTTGATAAAAACTCCTGGGAAAACTGGAAGACAGTGTGGAAGGTTTAGATCAACACCTCACACCCTACACTAAGATAAACTCAGAATGGGTGAATGACTTGAATATAAAGAAGGAAACTATAAGTAAATTATGTGAACACAGAATAGTATACATGTCAGATCTGTGGGAAAGGAAAGACTTTAAGACTAAGCAAGAGTTAGAAAAAAATCAAAAAATATAAAATAAATAGTTTTGATTACATCAAAATAAAAATGTTTTTGTACAAACCAAACCAATGCAAGCAAAATTAGAAGGAAAGCAACCAATTGGGAAACCATCTTCATAAGAAAAACCTCTGTCAATGGTCTAATTACCCAAATTTATAAAGAGCTGAATCAATTGTACAAAATAAAAACAAGTCATTCTCCAATTGTTAAATGGGCAAGGGCCCTGAATAGGCAATTTTCAGTTAAAGAAATCAAAACTATTAATAAGCACATGAAAAAGTGTTCTAAATCTCTGATTATCAGAGAGATTCAAATCACAGCAATTCAGAGGTATCACCTCACACCTAGCAGATTGTCTAACATGACAGCAAGGCAAAGTAATGAATGCTGGAGGAATGTGTCAAAGTTGGGACATTAATGCATTGCTGGAGGAGTTGTGAATTGATCCAAACATTCTGAAGGGCAATTTGGAATATGCCCAAAGGGCACTAAATGACTGTCTGCCCTTTGACCAAGCCATAGCACTGCTGAGTTTGTAGCCCAAAGAGATAATAAGGAAAAAGACTTGTACAAGAATATTTATAACTGCGTGGTGGCAAAAAATTGGAAAATGCAGTGGTGACCTTCAGTTGGGGAATGGCTGAACAAATTGTGGTATATGTTTGTGATGGAATGCTATTGTTCTCAAAGGAATAATAAAGTGGAGGATTTCCATGTGAACCAAAATGACCTCCAGGAATTCATGCAGAGTGAGAGGAGCAGAACCAGGAGAACATTGTACACAGAGACTGATACACTGTGTTACAATCAAATTTAATGGACTTCTTCATTAGTTGCATTGCAGTGATCCTGAAGAACTCAGAAGGAACTATGAGAAAGAACACTATCCACCTTCAGAGAAAAAGCTGTGGAAGTAGAAGCACTGAAGAAAAACAACTGCTGGATTACATGGGTTGGGGGGGATATGATTGGGGATATAAACTCTAAATGGACATTCTAGTGCAAACATCAACAATATGGAAATAGGTTCTGATCAAGGAAACATGTAATACCCAGTGGAATTGTGCATAGGCTATGGGAATAATGGGGTATGGGAGGGAAAGAACATGACTCTTGTAAACAAGGAATAATGTTCTATATTGACTAAATAAAAAAAATGAGGTAAAATATTTTTTAAAAAGTATATCTCTGTTATTTCATTTTAAACCCCAAATAGTTAGTGCCACAGGAAAATATGATATAAATTAAAAAAAAAACATTGGGGGAGATCTGAGACCCTCTTATTCATTTGAATTCCATTCCCTTTGATATTTTTAAATCAATATGCTTAGGATTCTACCTTTTGACATAAACAATTTTATGTGATTATGGGCAACTCACTTGACCTTTCAGTACTAAAGGCAACTTTCTTTTCTTTTTTAAACCCTTACCTTCTCTCCTGGGGTCAGTGATATGTATTGATTCCCATATTGGTAAAGGCTGGGCAATTGGGATCAAATTATTTTTCTGGGTTAACACATCTAGGAAATGTCTGAGGTCAGATTAGAACTCAGGCCCTCCCAAATTCAGGCTTGTTGCTCTATCAACTGTACAGTCTAGCTGCCCCTTCAGGCAACTTTTCAAGACTATAAGTTGTTGAAAAGTGCTAGCCTCATATTGATAGACAGGGTTTCCTTATCCAATAATTCCCTACAAAAATGAAATATTAATCTAGTCTCTATCCATTACCTAAGACAAACTCAATTAGAAATGGGTCCTACAGTCCACATATTAATTTAGAAAATCACAAATAAACATGATCTTTGTTGCTTTGTATTTTTATTTGTTAAACATTTCTCAATTGCATTTTAATCTAGTGAGTTTGACACCTCTGCCCCATACCTTGTTTATATTATGGTACTAGGTACAGGGGAACATAGAACCTCAGATTAAAACCTATTCAACAATATCTGAACAACAAAAAAAGCAAACTAATTTTGGTTTTCCTTTGCTTTCTTAAATAGTTTCAGATCTCTTTGAGTTTTAGAAGCCTGAATGCCATTTTTAGAGAATAATATATAATACTTATGCTACTCCTGGATTCCATCTTAACTACTCCATGTCTTTATATAATATCACATTATTGGTGGGTTGCCTGTGTGCCTCCATCTGTGTCTTTTTAAAATTCTTTTTCTCCTCATTGAAATTGGGATTTGATAATTTCATTCTTAATAATTACCAATCCTTTTTTTTCTAACTTCACAGAGAGAATTTTAGTCAAAGGGATCTCAATTTCTAATGCTCTTTAGGCTTTGAAATTTGCTTTTCCAGTATCTACAGTGCATGTCAAACTATTTCCTCTTCTCTTCTGTAACAAGTTTTAAAATAATGTATTCATTTGATCTCAAGATTTGATCATTTCCATTCCAGCAATAAATTGCTCATTGTTGGTAAAAATCAAATTTGTTCCTCTGTTTTTTAAAAAAGAAATTTATAATTAAGATATGTCAAGAAATTATACACTCTTCTACTTTTGATAGTAAGAGAGAGAGAGCTCCTAGAAATATATAGACTTAAAAAAATTCTCCATGATTATTATATTTCATCTTCATTCCAGGCTTGTGATTAGTTTTCTATTATCTTTATCAATTTCCTTGTTTTGTTTATGTACCCTGAAATGTACCTTGCTGATAATATTACTATTTCTGCCTTCATTTATCATTGCTTAAGTGTTTTTTTTTCCTTGCATTCCCACTTGGCTTCTTGGTCCTTACCTGAGATTATTTTCTTTATAAATATTATGTCACTTATCTATCTTATTATTTTTGAGTAAGTTATACATTTACTGAAGCATACTATTGTCATGCATATCCATCCATCCAAGTCTTAGTAATGCCTTAGTTTAATGAGATAGGTTTACATATTTGCATTAGGATATTTATCTTGCTTGTTATTAATACTTTCAGCACTTGAATAAATGGACTGAGGCCATGCCGCATTTTGTCTCCTGCAAAACTTTGAGTATCTTAATTGTTAAAAATTTTATGTTTGGTGATGTCTAGAAAAGTTTGGAGGGATGATTAAGGGGATGATAATGAATGTTTGAATAGAAGCAGAAGTATTCAATTATTATTTTTCTTCCATTTTTACAACTTTCTATACAAAATTGGACTTGAAATTGAAGTTCTTTTATTATTTACATTTTGAATTTAAGGAAACTGAAGCAAAGATAGTTAAGTGACTTGCCCAAGGTCATGCAATTAGTAAATATTTGAGATCAGATTTGAATTCAGGAGTTCCTGATTTCTAGCCCAACATCCAACATGCTGCTGCATTCCTCTATGATAAGAATTTGAAGAAATATAAAGCTCATCCTGTATTTCCATAACCTTAGGAAAACATTTGTGCTTTGAATTAATTTTATCAAGTTTTATTGGTCAGGTAAAAACAAAGATTTTAATTATTTTTTTCCAATTACATGTAATTTCTTTTAAAATTTATGTTTAAAATGTTGAGTTCCATATGTTCTCTTTACCTTTCTATCTTCCATCCTCAGTGAGAAGGCAAATAACTTGCTATCAGTTACACATGCATACTCACAAAAAAGGTATTTTTATTAGCTATTAACAAAAAATAAAGCAAAAACACATAAAATAAAGTATGTTTTGATTTGAATTCAAATTCCATCAGTTATTTCCTGGAAATAGATATATTTTCCATTATAAATCCCTTACAATTATCTTAAATGATAGTATTGCTGAGAATAGCTCAATCATTCACAATTGATCATGGTACTAGAATTGTAATAGTCCTATTGTTGTTCCTCTCACTTAACCTTTCCATATAAATTTGTTCAAAAGTATTCTGCTCATCATTTCTTATATCACAATAGTAAACCATTACATTAATATGACAAAGTTTGTTAATACATTTCCCAATTGATGGTCATCCCCTCAATTTCTAATTCATTGCTATCACAAAATTTTTCCTTAAGTACTGCTTTGGCTGCATTCCATTAAGTTTTATATATTGTCACTCACTTTTTAAAAGTTATTTATGGTGTCTTTGATTTATTCTTTTACCCACTTATTCTTTAGAATTAGATTATTCATGTTCCAGTTAAATTTTATATTTCCATGACCCTTTATTGAAAGTAATTTTCATTGCATTATGATTGAAAAGGTTTCCTACTTTTCTGTTCATTATTTCTGCTCTTCTGTATTTGATTGTTAGGTGTTTGTGCCTTAATACATGAACAGTTTTTGTATACATACGTGTACCACTGAGAAAAAGGTGTAGTCTTTCTATTGCCATTCGGTTTTCTCCAGATGTCCATCAAGTGTAACTTTTTTTTTCCTAAATTCTATTCATTCTATTCTATTCACTCTATTCTATTCAGTCCTTAACTTCTTAATTGCTTATTTTTGGTTATATTTATCTAATTCAGAGGAGAGGTACCTGAGTTCCCTCACTAGTAGAGTTTTACTGTCTATTTCCTCCTATAAATAATCTAACTTTTCCTTTAAGAATTTAGCTACTATTTACATTTCTGTATATATGTTTCTCTTCTGTTAAAAACAAAACAATTCATCTTCTGTTTCCCAATTAATATTGACTATCAGTTCCAAGGCAGAAGATTGGTAAGAGGTGGCAAATGAGGATAAATGACTTGCCAAAAGTCACACAGCTAGCAATTGTCTTATGTCAGAATTGAACTCAGGACCTTCTATCTTCAGGGTTGGCTCTCAGTCCATTTATTATCATTATTATTATTTCAATGTCTTTGGCATCTGTTAGCAAAACAGATCCCTGTTTATATTTTTAATTAGATATATTTTTACTTTTACTTTTTTCTGAGATCATAATTACTACCCCTTCTTTATTTGCTTCCGCTAAAGCATAATATATTCTGCCCTAGTCCTTTATCTTTATTTTTTGTGGGTTTCTCAGCTTCAAATTTGATAATTTATTTCTTACAAACATATATTACAGATTTCTGGTTTTTAATCCTCTTTTCTCTCTGCTTCCTTTTTATGGGTAAGTTATTTCAATTCATATTCACAATTATGATTATTAGTTATGTAGTCCCCTCATTTCCCCTGCTATCTCTCTCTGCCTCTGCCTGTCTCTGACTCTGTCTCTCTGTTTCTCTCTCTCTCTCTGTTTCTCTCTCTCTATCTATCTGTTTCTCTCTATCTGTTTCTCTCTCTCTCTCTCCTCCCTTCTACTTTTACTCCTTCCCAATCTTAAAAGTTTTTTTTTTCACTTCCAACTCCCCCAATCTTCCTTCTTATTTCCCTAGGATAAGTTGGATTTCTGTACATAATTGAGTGTATATGTTATTCTTTTGATGGGCTAATTCTGATGAAAGGAAGGATCAAGCATTGCCTGTCATCCCTGCTTCATTTTTATCTCCACTGTAAAAGCTCTTTCATATCTCTTTGGTGGGAATTAATTTACCCCCTTCTTTCTCTCTTTCCCCCTTTTTTTCAGTGCATCCATTTTTCTCAACCCCTAATTTTATTTTTTTGGACACGATCCAATCATATTCTACTCACATCTAAGCATCTGTTTATGTATGCTCCTTCTAACTGTCCTAATAATGGCAAAGTTTTAAGAATTTTACCTATTATCCTGATGTTTAATGGAGTCATTAGCTTCCTCATGCCAAATTCTAATTTTTAGGGAATTATTTTTAGGGATTTTAAAAAAATTTCTTTTCCCATTTGTCCAAGTCTGTTTTAAGGAGTTTCTCTTGGGGGTGGGGGGATTATTACTCTTGTACTATTTAGCCTGTTCTGTCTTTTAAGGTTTTTTATTTTCTTTCTACTCAGCATTTTAAGTGCGTGCGTTCTTTATTACTAAGGTGTTGTCTCTTTTTTCATGATTGTCTTGCATCACTCTCATCCCCCCCTATGGTCGTAATGACAACCGCAACATTTATAAAGGTTGATCAAAAAGATCCATGGTTTCATGCTTCACATGTAAAATTACATCACACCCATAATGTTGAGTAGCCCTAGGGAAACAAAGGAAAGCACACACAAGACTACAGTATCAACAGAAATTACAGACACGAGAGCACTGCACATGTTAAAATGATAACAGGAAAGCATTGCAAAAGTCAGTAAAAAAGAGAAAAATATGCATTTAAAATATAGCAGCCATAGAAAAGCCTCTACATATTTTACACAAACTCTCTGCCATCCATAGTAACAGAACAGAAAGAAACAATGTTATCTCAAATGAATCCATAACTCCAATACCAAAAGAAATACATTATATCTAAATTCTATGCCCAATACATAAGAAAACATATAATAAATCTCCTTGTGGAAAAAGTCAAACATCAAAAAGAAAAGCCAACTTCAAATTCCTTTTCTTAATGAAATTCTAAGAACCTAAGCACAATATTATACTATTATGCTTACACACACCCATGAAGATGAACACAAGTAAAGCTTACTTCCATGCATGAAGATGAACACATGTAATGTTTGCTCCCACACATGAAGAATTAACTGATGAATTCTGATAAGCATTCATGAAAAACTCACAGCTTACTTCCATGCACATGAGAATTTCAATCTTACATACATGCACATGTAAAAACCTTATACGCATGCATGTTCCTCATTGTTCCAGTTGTTCCTGAATTGAAGAACAGAGGACTACAATCAAGAGTGAAAGCAAATAAGACTGGCATGCTGACCAGATGACAAGGGATGAAGGACACAGAGGTTATACAATCAATATAAAAGGACATGAAAGAACTTTGACAGTTTGGACTTGTGATCATGAGGATATGTAAGAATGCATCATACATGCATGTTAACATCACATATATGCATACACATGCAACATGGAAGTACAATATAGGAAGATAGCTCATGGAATGGGTAAGTCTATAACATTGGCAAAACACAAAAGTCACACTGATATAAATTTCTGTGGAAAATTCTAACAGACAAAGATATTTCTTTGAGTTTGCCCAGAAATCTAGAACAATGTATATGGATGTACATATGTAAATGTGTAGAGGTACAACTTATGTACACATGTAGATACTAATGTACTAACAAGCTAACTATATTAGAATAATTTATTAATGTTCTAATAACTAAACTATAGAGACAGCTTAGAGAATTTGTTCAACGTCTTAGGGACATAGAACTACTTAGGTATAGAAGTTAGATTCCTTTATGATTTAAGGTTAGCAATTGTTAGCGATAGAAAATTTTACTTAGTTGAATTTATAGACATTAGGAGATAAGACAGTTACTTATTCAAAATGCTATTGAAATTGTTGGAATTGTTTAAAATTGTTACATGAGTTGTTATGTCAAAACCATGCTCATATACAATCCCTAAACCATTTTCCTATACCCAAACTTAGCATAGAACTTGATAGACAGAATAGCTAAAATAAGTTTAGGATTTGTTATTTGGGGAGGGTAAAGGAATATTTAAGATAGTACAAGCTTAAGAAGTAGATAGATAGGAATATCTAAAAGGTGAGTATCATTAAAATTTGCTGGGTGCAAATTTTTTTAAAGACATTTAATGGAGGTATATGGTGGAGGAGGAATGCATGCAAGACAGAAAGCAGAGGATGGATCATCTGTCAGTCAAATGAAGATTCCATTTTGGAATGTTACTGAAAAAAGCAGTTAGAGCTAAGCCAATGGCTGGACTGAGCAAAGAGGCTTTTGGCTTCTGGATGATGGTGGTGACTAAAGCTGAAAATGCTTTTGCTGTCTGGCTGAGGTGAAAGAAGAAGAAAGAAAGTTGTCCTCATATCTCTCTGACTGACTCTGTTTCACAATTGTGACAGAATTGCCATTACTCTCAATATCCTCCTAACCAAGTTTCCCTGTAGAGAATAGGGAAATCTTATCCCTCTTACCTTATCTTCTACCCTAGTCCTGTCTTCCCCAAATAAACCCTTACTTGAGAAAAGAAGAGAAAAGAGTATTTCCTCTGAAATCTCATGGCTCACAGAAGAAAGGGGGGAGGGAAAGCTGAAAGGCTTCTGAAGAGGGAGGAAAATAGGGAGGGGGTAGGCAAACCTTGATCCATTAGTCATCTAGTATCAATCATATATACACCCTCAAATTATCATATATTACACCCCCACTTTTTATCTACCTCTCTAATTTGATATTTAAAATTCTTTATGAACTCTTGCACAGTTGGAGATCAATTCAAATTTTTCTTTGAGGATTTTCATGCAATTGCTTTGATTTCCTTGTCTTCTCCTGAATTTGTGTTTTAATTTACTTGACAGCATAGCAGCATTCTATGATTAAATTTTTTGTTGTTGTCATTTGCTTATTTTTCCATCTTATTTCTTGACATAATTTTATGTTTTTTGTTTGTTTGTTTGTTTGTTTTTGCTTTATTCCTGGAGTGGAGTAGTTGCTGCCCCATGGTTCAGAGTTTTTACCCTGCTCTTTTTATAGCTAGTTATAGGGTTTTGTAAGTTTTCAGTTCTTCCAATGTGATATGATCTAAGAAGAGGTATTGTCATGGTTCTTCTGCCCTGTGCTCTGGTCTATAAATGATAAGATACTTTTTGCTGTGAAACTTTTAACTAGGCTTTATAGTTCTACTAGCTCTTCTCCTTATCACCTGAGCCTATAACCCAGAGCCTTAGATGGCCACTACCACAGTCTTCTTGCTCCTAGTGCCTGCAAAGAATCCCCTGTAATCTATTTCCATCTAATTGTGTGACCTCTTTACTATACCTGTGAAATTTATGTCTTCAGCTATGATTTTTGTCTCCTTTTTTTCCTTAGTGTTTTTGGAGTAGGTAAATTATTTTTTAAAAAATTATATAGTCCAAGAATCTCTGTTCCCCTTAATATTTTCTCTATTTGTTGAATAGAAAAAGAGAAATATTTCCTTCATCACTGATAAAAATAAAATATGCTATTGTCCTCTTTTATTATGGTTCTTTTTTAAAAGTCTGTTTCCAGCTGCAATTCTCTGAGGAATTTGGTGTTGGATTTCAAATGTGTTCCCCATTTTTAGAAAAGGGAATTGTTAAATTATAAATTGAGTTTAACTTCTGTTCATAACAAAACACTAGAAGGCATAATTAAAAGGATATTTTGTAAGAATTTTAAAAGTAATGGATGATGACTAAAAATAATTCTTAAAGAAAAGGTCATGCCAGAAAACCCTCCTTTTACTTTGTGACAAGATTATTGAGCTAATGGATAAGGATGAAATAGAACATATAGAATACCTGAATTCTAGTAAGTCATTTAATTTTTTTTATGTTTCCTTCACAGGAAGAAGGAAAAGATGTGGCCTAGATTATAGAAGAAGCAAATACATTGAAACTGGGTTAACTATTGTGCCTAGACTAGTGATAATGTATCAATGGCAATGAAAAGAAAGGTTTCTAGAGAAATGGTCCAAAAGACATGTCCTTGACTCTTATATAATGACCATTTTATTAATGATTTGGATATAGGCACAGAAAAAACAATTATTTGAGTATGACATGAAACTTGAAGGTATAGTCAACACTTTTTGTCAATAGAATAACGATCCAAAAAGATTTTAAAATTCTAGAAGGATGGGTAACATCAAATAAGAATTAACTTCATAGAGATGACTCAAAAATGCTTACCTGAACTTACTAAATGAACTATACATTGACTAGACAAAAGTTTAACTGCAAAACTATAGGGATTTATATATAATATATAATTTCAGTGGAAGTCAACATTATGGCATGCCATTGAGAAAGAGAGAAATATTGAAGGAAACACAAGGACTGGATTTGCAGTATCATCTCATGAAAAAAAAGGAAATAGAACTCTGGCTGCCAAGGGGGGATGGGAATGGAATTTCTAGCTAAGAAAAGGAGAGGAGCAGTTGAGGATTCAGCTTTTTCCCTTTTGAACTGGAGAGGAAAGAAGCAATTCTCATTGAGCCTATCTAGTCACAAAACCCTTGCTGAATAGGAAAAGATCCAGACTAACCATCTGTCTCATAGTGGTTGGATAGAGACATTTTAGGCAATCTTCTATTCTTCAGAAGACTTCTTCAAAGCTATATCTCTGTGCCAATAAATACAGTCATCTTGAATCTACAAGGATACTAAGATCATCTGGGACTTAGTCCCTAGACTTGAACTACAAACCCCTGAAGAAACTATAGGAGGTATATAGTTTAGAGACTTCCTATTCCCTCTTTCCTAAACTATTATACCAAACCCTTTATCTAATAAACACATATTTTAACTAATTGAGAAACCAGATATCTTCAGTGTACTAAAGGGGATCATAGATACCATCAACTGAAGAAGAAAATAGGAACAGAAATTGAAGGGGATTCCCTTCATCTCTGGTCAGATCCAACTTCATTTCTCTAAGACAGCTCTGCCTGGGAGGGAAGTGGTATTCCTTTTTATCTGTTCCCACCCTCTCAGCTACTTGTCAAACTTCATTTCCTGATCCCCCCACTAGTACACCATGTAAAACCCAGTGGAATTGCTCTTTGACTATGGGAGGAGTGTGGGAGGAGGGCAGGGAAAAAACATAATTTATGTAACTATGGAAAAATATTCTAAATTAATTAAATCAATAAACTTTAAAAAAAGCATTATGGCAAGCTACCTAAAAGAGCTAATGTGAATTTTGACTAGAGCATCTCAAGTATCTAGGCAAGACAATTAACAGTCCTTCTACATACTAATTTGGTTGGAGCACAAGAATATTGTGTTCAGATCTGGAAGTCCATTTTAGAAAATATTTTGACAAACTGAAATAAGTCCATCATGAGGACAACTGTGCTAATTGAAGCAAATTGGGAGGGAATTGGTGAAAAAAAGGGAACAAGTATTTATTAACCTAAGCATTTTATCTGTATCAAATTTAGTCTCACAATAAACCTTGTGAAATAGGTCCTATTATGATCCCCTTTTACAACTGAAGCAAATGGAGACTAAGTGACTTGACCTCAGTTCATACAGGTAGTAAGACTCTTCCGCCATATTTAAACTCAGGTTTTTATAACTCCAGGTCTAGTACTCTATCCAATGTGTCAACCCATTGCTTCTAAGTTAGGACTCTGTCTTTCAGAAGAAAGGTTTATCAAATGCAAGGCTGGGTAGTGGGGAGTCCATACAGTAAAGGGACACAATAACCCTTGTGGAAATGTAGCTGGGGGACCACCTCTTGAGGTGTAATAGTCCCCACCTCCTTGGTAACTATGGTGACTGAAAACATAGGAAAGAAATTTACAGATACAAAAATTCTTGCTATCAAATGAATGTATATAAGTGAAAGTTAGGCTTTAATGAATACATACCCCACTCAAAATTTGAATTATCTGTTTTATTATCATTCTTAAGGATCACTGAGTCTTCTTTTCCAATTTGGAATATATGCATGCATGCATGTATATATTACATATAAGCATATAGATAATATAAAGTATATGTTAATATACTTTATATTATATAACATCACATGTATGTATACATGTGTATATGGAACATATGAATGCAAATACTTGTGTGTATATGTCTGGATGCTGCATATACATGCATACATATAGAAATGTATGCACATGAGTGTACATATATGTATTTATTCACAAATATATAGCAGAATAAATAAAACAGTGAATTAGAAATATAAATCCATAATACATAAGCATATACACACAAATATATATAAAAGAATATACAAATGTATGTATTAATTCTTTCCAATTTGAATGTTGTGATGGAGGAACATCACAGTGTTGTTGAAGCATTTGAAAAATTGTCATGTCTAAAAAAGTTTGTTCTCCTTGGATCCTGAGGAAACAGTATAAATACAGGGTGAAAGTTAGAGAAACGCATTTCAGCTCTAAAGTACATAGTAAAAGGTTTACTGCAAACATTATAAGATTAAAAGAAGTATAAAACTAGGAAGGAGTGTTTCAGAAATTACTGCATTGCTGTCACTTCAGCTGAAGGTGAGACAAACAAATATGAGGCCTGTTGTGGAAGAGATTATGGTCAGGTTATTTGAGGTGATGTCTATATATCATTTTATCTATGAAATTAAAATTTATTTTCCCAATCCCCAAAATAATTTTGTGTACTGTTCAGAGATTCCATGGTTGGGAGACTGCATTAGTAAATAAATGTAGACTCAAAAAGAATTTTTAAAAATCAATAATGATTTTTAAATGATTTTTTACTTTGAGCTTCTTAGCCACACTTCAAAGAAGATAACTCATTTTCTATTATCCCCATTTCACAGATAAAAAAAAAAGAAATTAAAGTTGAGAAGTCATGACTAGTCCAAGGTCAGTCATATCTGACAAATATCAAAGACAGAATTTCAGCATTAATCTTATTAACTTCATTCTTCCATTCCCAAGTTCCATTCTCTATTTGCTTTTGCTTTTCCTTTCCTCTCCACAAAATTCAGCCAGTAACAATTATTCCCAACTTGTATTTTATTTTTAATATGAGCATCATACTTTTTTTTTTATTCTAAGAAAAAACAGCAGATCTTGACCTGGAAAACAATCTTTTTCAAGTGCTGGCTGATGCAGTCACCAGGACCCACAATGAAATCTATGCAATATGTTGTTTATTATTTTAGGAACTTATCTTTTTTTACTCTTTTATTACTACTCGAATTATCAGTATAAATTATGAAAATTCACAAGTGGATTGGAAGGAAAAATACATTTTTGTCAAGTTATTATGCCAGATGGCCCAAAAGTTCCAGTTCAATTAAGTCTTCATAGCTTTAAATTGAACTGAGAATTTTGGGACATGTGGTAGATCAATTCTATTTATATTTTTATTTTAAAAAGTAAAAGTATAAAGGAAAACCTTACATTCTAGATGTTGCACAACTAGCATGAGAACTCCTTCTTTATAAAAATGGTAATATATAATAACATATCAATTATAGATTAACTCACATGCATTTTTGTTCTTAATCTGTGTCTATCTGAATATGTTTCTACTTTGTTTAAGACTGTTAAAAGAAAAGAATATGAGACTAGAAAATTAAACATAATTTTCTCAACATTCTACCAAAAAAGTCTTAAAAATCTAATGAAATAACTCATTAAGAATTAACGCTTACTCATTAATAGCATTTCATATGTACTTCACAAAGACCATAAATAAAATCATATTTTTCCTACAGGTTTTATTTTAACTACATTTGCTCCAACTTCCACTCTGAAGATTATTTATCACATTTACTCTACTACTGACAAAGAAGAAAAAAAGTGGTTCTATCGGTTTCTATTAATATATTTGATTAACTAGTCAAGTCTGAACCAAAGATGAGAAAAGTATAAATGTTTCCTTTCTCAAAAATTGAAAGTGAGAGTAATTCAGGTTTTAATTGCTGTGACCAGAATCAAAGCAAAAGGAGAGGGGCTTGGGTGGTTGGGTAAGAAACGGAGTGGTGGGAAAGTAAAGATCTTCCCTGCTTTAATCTCTCCCCCCTTGCTGACTCCTTTTCTTGTCCTTTAGTTTCCTTTTCCTGATATCCATCACAGAGCCAATCCTCTACCCTAGAGCCAGCAAGATGGCACAGTAGTTAGAGCTCTGGGCCAGCTGTCAGAAAGCACTGAGTTCAAATCTTGTTTCACAAACCTAACAACTGTCTAGGTTTTTGTTTGTTTGACTGTTTTGTTTTTAAATTTACACACAGTATGCCTTTATTTGAGATCTAAATATAAGGACATGTCAGTGTCACCTTAAAGTTAGGCATTAAAGCTCTAGTATCATCTCTGGAAGTATATCTCTTTTCAGTTAAGTATTAGGAAGCTACTTTCAGTATTCTATGTCTGCAGGAAACTTTTGAGCCCTTTTGCTGCATTACTGGCAATAAAGAGGAAATTCTGTCTGGAACACAGAATGTAAATCTATTGAGTGGTTAGCACCAGCATCCTCAAGGCTTCCACATCCACTGTTTTAGCTTCTGTTCTGGAATGATTGCTTTTTAGAATCCAGAGCTTCACGTTCAGGAAAGGTTACTATTCAATGTCTTACTTGGCTGCCCAGGAAGAAGACATCGTAATCTCTCAAGTAATTACTAAAAACATATGATTCATCCATCTACTCCTCTTCTTCCCTTAATATTATTCTGGATTTTCCTGCAGCTAGACATATTACTCCAGGTTTTGTTAGTTGACTTACATCAATTATAGATGATGGAGAGGTGAGACTTCCATATTTTGTTTCTCAAACACTTGCTCACGCATCTCCAGAAGAGTCTTACATGCTGTTCTCAGTCATCTAATTTTACTTGAAAAGTTCATTTGGTGCCTGTGCTTGAAGCTCAGATTGTCTTGAAATGTGGAAGGCCCCATGGTGTGGTTTTTGCAGGGCAGAAAGAGGCCGTTAGCCCAGAGATAGGAACCTGGGCTTTGTCAGCCCATAACCATTCCCAAAAAGGGGCTATTTGTCTTCTCTTCTGTGTATAGCTTTTCCCCCTTTAGAGTCCACAATAAAGACATATTCTGCTTTGAAAATGTCACTATGTTTCATTGTCTCTGGCTGATTGAATTTAAGCCGTCTCCCTTGGGAAAGCTTTTTACTAGTTTCTGTAGAGCATACATGTTTATAAGTTTAATAATACAAATACTGCATTACTGAACTTTCCTCTTTAATGTTTTTTTAATAATTTCAAGGAAAATAAAGGAAAGATGGAAGAAGGAGAGGGTATTTTTAAATGAAATATTCAAAATAAATACAATAATATTAATACATTTATTAACTAGTCAAGTATGAAATAATGTAATAAAAATAATAAAAATACATGTATTCTGCTTTTATTTTTCCCAGCATATAAGGCTTCATAAAATATTTGGATTACTATCAGTAAAAGATAAATTATATGTCTTTAAGATTGAGGAAATGTTTCTGCATCTGAAACTGAATATAATTAGGCTACTGAGAAATGGTAGTACATTCTGATTAAAAATGACAAATGGATCCTGAAATAAATCTTCCAATGCTCAAATCCTGGTGATAACAGTTAACCCAAACAGCAGAATCATCAGCTGACTCTCTATATGTCTAAGAAGCAAAATCTCCCAAATACCATGAGTATTGGAGTATATCAGCTTAACAGTTCTTCTTACCAGTGTTTCCACCTCAACTGCTTACCATCTGATCAATAGCCATCCTTGTTGCCTGCAGTGTGGTCTAATTTCCAAGCAGTTGTGCTTGGCTGATTATCTTTATAACTGTAGCTTCTAAACGTTGCTTTGTAATTTCGAATCACTAAAATGGACAGTAGTTATGTTAGGCTTATCTAAAGGGGAAAAATGCCCAAGAAACATTTCCAATCATGATATTATTTGGAATTTACATAGTGTCCAATTTTGTTACATAATTTTTGTAATTTTCTTTTGTCTTGCTATTATATATATATATATGCATATATATATATATGTTTTAATATAACAGCATGGTATATAGAGAATGTGTGAGATCTGATGAGAGAAGACCTGAAAATTTGACCTCTAGTTATTTAGCTTATAAGATCTTTAGATTTTTTAAAAAATAAAGGTGCCAACCAAGCAAGACTTAGAAAGAGTCACAAAATGCAAAATAAATAATTTTGACTACATCAAGTTGAAAAGTTTTTGTGCAAACAAAACCAATGTAACTAAAATTAGAAGGAAAGCAACAAATTGGGAAACAATCTTCATGGCAAAAACCTCTGACAAAGGTCTAGTTACTCAAATCTATAAAGAGCTAAACCGGTTATACAAAAAATCAAGCCATTCTCCAATTGAGAAATGGGCAAGGGACATGAATGGGCAGTTTTCAGTTAAAGAAATCAAGACTATTAATAAACACATGAAGGGTTGTTCTGAATCTCTTATAATCAGAGAGACACAAATCAAAACAACTTTGAGGTATCACCTCACGCCTAGGAGATTGTTCAGCATGACAGCAAAGGAAGGTAGTGGGTGCTGGAGGAGATGTGGCAAAGTAGGGACATTGATGCATTGCTGGTGGAGTTGTGAATTGATCCGGCCATTCTGGAGGGCAATTTGGAACTATGCCCAGGGAACAAAAAATGACTGTCTGCCCTTTGATCCAGCCATAGCACTGCTGGGTTTGTGCCCCGGAGAGATAGTGGGGAAAAGGACCTGTACAAGAATGTTCATGGCTGTGCTCTTTGTGGTGGCCAAGGATTGGAGGATGAGGGGATGCCCTTCAGTTGGGGAATGGCTGAACAAGTTGTGGTGTATGTTGGTGATGGAATACTATTGTGCTAGAAGGAACAATAGAGTGGAGGAATTCCATGGAGACTGGAACAACCTCCAGGAAGTGATGCAGAGTGAGAGGAGCAGAACCAGGGGAACATTGTACACAGAGACTGACTCATTGTGGTGCAAGAGAATGTAATGGACTTCTCCAGTAATGGCTTTACAATATCCCTGAACAACCTGCAGTGATCTACGATTAAAAAAAGAAAAACTATCCTCAAGCAGAGGACAAACTGAGGGAGTGGATACACCTAGGAAAGGCAACTGCTTGACTAAGGAGGTTGAGGGGACATGATTGAGGAGAGGCACTAAATAAGCACCCTAATGTAAATACCAACAACAGGGAAATGGGTTCAGAGCAGGGACACATGTGATACCCAGACAAATCGCCTGTCGGCTGGGGAGGGGGTGGTGGGGGGTTGAGGGGAGGGAAAGAAAATGATCTCTTTTCAATGAACAATGTATGAAAATGACCAAATAAAATAATGTTTTTAAAAAAAAAGTGCCAAGCAGATAGGTGACTCAGGGGATAGAGCACCCCTCCTGGACCCAGAAGAAATATGGGTTCAAATTTCATCTCAGTCACTTCCTAGTTGTGTGACTGACTCTGGGCCAGTCACTCAATCCCATTTGCCTAGCTCTGGTCTTTCTGTCTTAGCGTTGTTACTAAGAGAGAAAGTAGAGGTATAAAAAAATGAAGAAATTTGACTTGTCATTGTAGATAAAATGTGAATGTGGTATCAGAATGACCTAAATTCAAATCATATCTGAAATATTTACTAATTGTGTGACCCTAGACACATCATACAAACCCTTTCTCTGTAGTTTTCCCATCTGCAAAATAATGCAGTTGGACTTATTTGTAAATTAGTGATACTTTAGAGTACTATGACCTCTTCTCTTTATTACTCTGCTAGCTCTACTATTCTTAAAATGTGAAATAAAATCTAAAATTAAAAGCTATAGCAAGGAATTCTGGGACCTCAGACAAAGTTGGAAAGAAGACCTGGGAAGAGAATAGAGCTAGCTTTTGAAGGAAAAAGTTTGGGGACCACCTGGGAGGGATGCTATAGCGAGGAGGTAAGGTTTTAAGAAATTCATCTTCATGGAGAGTTAGGCTTCAGGTCCATAACATCACAGCAGGCTTTTCTGTGATCCATTTGTAGTGGCTGCAGTTACATGAGACATAGGGGCTTGGACTGACTACTGAGGAAAATGGATCCCTCAGTTTTTGAATGTTTGTGAATTTTCCATTCCCTTTATTGGAGGCTCCTTTGATCAGATCACTCAGACTGAATCTGTTGAAGCTATAAAATAATTCTTCCCCACCCTCTCCAAGAATATTGAGAATTGGGAGGAATGGGCCAACAGCAGTGAAGTAATCACTTTCCAGTAGGGATTGGCCAGGTATAAATCAGAATAATATTGTCACAGTGTAGATAACATTCTTAGCCCAATTGATGACAGAATTTCTAAATTGTGGAGCAGAGTATTTAAAGTGTGTATCAAAAGTGATCAAAAATTTTGGGGATGTTTATTTAAACTAAAATGTTATTCTTAGAATGCTGCTTAAACAGAGGGAACGAAAAAATAATTTTAAGGGTATTTAGAAAAGAAAAAAGTTAGGATTGAGCAAGAAAAAGTCCCACTGACTATATAAGGAGTGATTTGAGAAACAGAGGTAAAATGTAGTCTGACTAATTTTAATTTTAATATTGATACCTAAGTTTTCTCTGACCATAATTGTGGGAAGAGATGAAAGACATGATTAGTACTATGGCCCAAAAGGTATGTGCATAGTCAAGACTTCATATGTTCTACACTAGTACTAGTACTAGTTCAACAAAATATAATTTACTCTAATTTAATTATAAATGTATAATTAATTTGGATCTGTAATTTCACTGGAAGAAGTATTCCTTGGGAGGATTTACTTCTTCTCAATGTAGATTAATATTTATCAACTTTACAGATTAGAAATTTGCTTGCAACACAATAACAGAATAAAAAGTTTGAGGAAGAATAGATAGAGAAACAGACAGACAGATAGATAGATAGATAGATAGATAGATAGATAGATAGATAGATAGATAGATAGAAGATAGATGGACAGATATGTAGGTAGGTAGCCATCTATGTAGCTATTTAAATTTTAATAGCTTAAAACTGTGCTGACTTTTAGAAAAAGTATTATCCCCAAAGTCTTAGTGTACATGTGTATGTGTATCTGTATTGCATATGTATGTATTCATATATTGTTATGCATTTGTGTTTATATACACCTTTATGCGCACATACATATACACAGCCATACACTTATATGTGTGTATTTACATACATAAATATAGTGTGTATTATGTATATATACATATATGTGTGTGTATATATATATATATATATATATATACAGAGAGAGAGAGAGAGAGAGAGAGAGAGAGAGAGAGAGAGAGGAATGGGAATATTGGAATGGGATTTTATTAACCACCTAGTATGTGCTAGAAACTGTAAACATTTGACATTTGACATGCATTTATATATAATTAGGATACTGTTTTAAAATGATATTACTTGGATTCACCCTAAAATGAATAATTATATAGAAAGGATCATCTTTCAGAGTTAGTTTCTTGTAATAGCTATAATGATTAAAATTATTCGGTAAAAAGAAATGAATGGGGGAATTCTGGGTAAAGAGGGCCACAGAATAGAGGTAGGGCTCTTTTGCTCCTCTCTACCAATTGAGATAGTTTCTCACAAGGACAAAAACAAGATCAGGTTACTAAAGTGGTTCCACACATGGGAGCAGAATGGAAAGCAGGCAAAGTTTGGTCATTTCCACACTAAAAGGGAGCGGAAATTATTCCCAGAAAGGTCAAGCTCATCACCCCACCCCAGTTCCACCTACTGTGCCAGAGTTGGAGCCAGGGAGGGACAACCTCTAGATTCTCAGAGGGGCTGGCTAAGGTATTCACAGACTTGCCCCTAAGAGCAGTGAGAGTTGAATCCCCTGGAGGCTGAGGTACACAGAGCTTGGGCAAAGAGACAGAGCAGGGCTACACACAGCAGATGCTGCTGTGGAGACTCAAAAATTAGCCTCAGGGAAAAACCACTGAAGCTTGATATACAGAGAGCTGCCTACACTCCTTATGTAGACTTCTGGTTGGGAAAGGAAGGAAAAACTAACATACAAATGGCCAAGAATGCCCAAAAAATACAATCTATAACTACCAAAAAAAATAAGGAAAAGCCTTTGACTCTGGATAATTTCTACTTAAAGAAACATCAAACTACAGAGGAGACAGCAGAGGATGACAAACAAGCAAACAAATCCAAACTTCCAAAATGGAAATTAATCACAAGCTCTCGAAGAAACAAGGCTGGTTTTTGAAAACCAAGTTAAACTTGGCAAGAAAAGTGGGAAATAGTTCAAAAAAACTAATAGTTTAAAAGACAGAATCTCCCACTTGGAAATAGAACTCCAGAAATCAAATGAAATGATAAGCAAATTGAAGACCAAAAATGACCTGCTAGGAGCCATGAAAAGCAGGATAGACAAAACTGAGAAGGGAAATCAAAAGATTATAGCACGCAACCAGTCTTTAAAGACTAGAATTGGACAAGTAGAAGCTAATGATCTCACAAGACAGCAAAAATCAATGGAGCAAATTCAAAAGATTATCAAAATAGAAGGAAACATGAAATATCTCACTGAGAAAATGACCAATCTTGATAACTGATCTAGAAGAGACAATTTGAGAATCATAGGCCTACCTGAAAACCTGGAAACAAACAGAAACCTTGACATCATACTCAGATATCAAGGAGCACAAATCAGGATTACAAAGGATCTGGCAGCCTCCACACTAAAGGACCTCAAGGCTTGGAATATGATATTCAGAAAGGCAAGAGAATTGGGTCTATAACCAAGGTTCACCTACCCATCAAAACTGACTATAAACTTCCAGGGGAAAGTATGAGCATTCATAAAAATAGAAGATTTCCAAATATTTGTAAAGAAAAGATCAGAACTAAATAGAGAATTTGATATCCAAATACAAAAAAAAAAAAAAACAGGAGAAACATGGAAAAGTAACTAAGAAATAGGGGAAATTTTTGTTCTTTTTTTTCCTCTTTAAAGGCTTAAATAAGGTCAAGTTGTTTATATTCCTATATAGAAAAATGTTAGTTGAAACACTCAAAAAAGTATTTGCTATTATAGTAGTTAGAAGAATTATTCATAGGTAGAGGCTGGGGTACTAAGTGGTTTAAGATGATAGCAAAAAAAAAGAAAAGGTGGGAAATAGAAAATGACACTGAGAGAAACTTGAAGGAATAAGAAAAATAGGACAATCTATACCACACAAAGAGGCACATGGGAAGGGGAGGGGAAGAATATTATTATAAGAAGTCAAGGAAGAGAGTGTTAATAGGTACTACTCAAACCTTACTCTCAGTGGAATAAATTCTTAGAGGGAAATACATCTATATCCATTGGGGTATCACATTCTATCTTACATGATAGGGAAAGTAAGAAGGAAAAAAACTAAAGGGGGGGTTGGATGGGGAGTAAAAATAGGGAGGGAAAAAAGAGAGGGAGAGAATTCAATAGACCCTAAAAACAATAGGAGGGGTATAAAAAGTGAGGGGGAAGAGAGGGAAGTAAAATAAGAGTGGGGTTTAGGGAGTTTGATTAAAAGCAAAAAAAAAACTGATATAGAAGGAAATAGTGAAAGGAGAAAGGGAAGGACTAGGAGAGGAAATCAAAATATTGGGAAACATACAGGTGGTAATCATAACTCTGAATGTGAATGTAATGAACTCACCCACAAAATGGAATCAAATAGCAAAGTGCATAAGAAACCAAAATCCTACCATATGTTCTCTACAAGAAACACACATGAGACAGATAGACATACACAGGGTAAAGGTAAAAGGCTAGAACAAAATCTATTGAGCATGAACTGAGAAAAAGGCAGAAATCACAATTATGATATCTGACAAATACAAAGTAAAATTTGATCTGATTAAAAGAAATAGGGAAGGTAATTACATCCTGATAAAAGGCAGTAAAGACAATGAGGAAATATCAGTATTTACAATCTATGCACCAAGTGCTATAGCATCCACATTTCTAAAGGATTAACTAGTGGAGCTCAAGATAAAAATAGATAGTAAAAGTATACTACTGGAAGACCTAAACCTTTCTCTATATCATATCTAGATAAATCAAACCAAAAAATAAATAAATAAGAAAGATATGAGAGGGGAATGAAAAACGAGTTGATAGATATGTGGAGAAAATAAATAGGGACAAAAAGGAATACACCATCTTTTCAGGAGCACATGGTACATTCACAAAGATTGACCATGTTCTAGGGCATAAAAACATCTCAAACAATTGCAAAAGAGAAGAAATAATAAATGCAACCTTTTCAGGTCATAATGCAATAAAAATAATAATTAGTAAGGGTACATGGAGAGGCAAATCAAAAATTAATTGCAAATTAAATAACACAATTATCCAAAATCAGTTAAAGAACAAATCATAAAAAACAATTAATAATTTAAAGAGAATGACAATGATGAGACATCCCATCAAAATCAATGGGATGCAGTCCAAGCAGTACTCAGGGGAAAATTTATATCCTTGAATGCATATATTAAGAAGGCAAAGATCAATGAATTGGGCATGAAAATTAAAATACTAAAAAGTGAACAAATTAAAAATCCCCAGGTGAAAACTAAATAAGAATTCCAAAAAATTAAAGGAGAAATCAATAAAATTGAACATAAAAGAAATATTGATTTAATAAATTAGACTAGAAGCAGGTACTTTGAAAAAAACAAGTAAAATAGACAAAGTACAGGTTAATCTAATAAAAAAGGAAAGAAGAAAAGGGAATTAACAGTATCAAAGATAAAAAGAAGACCTCACCTCACCTCTAAATAAGGGGAAATTAAGGCAAATATTAAAAAAACTATTTTGCCCAATCAAATTGGCAATAAATATAGTAATCTAGACAATATGGATGAATATTTACAAAAATATAAATTGCCTAGATTAACAGAAGAAGAAATAGAATACTTAAATAATCCGATATCAGAAAAAGAAATTGAACAAGTCATTAAAGAAATCCCTAAGAAAAAATCCCGAGGGCCTGATGGATTCAATAATTTTACCAAACATTTAAAGAACAACTAAACCCAATACTACATAGACTATTTGACAAAATAAGCAAAAAAGGAGTTCTAACAAATTCCTTTTATTACACAAATATGGTACTGATTTCAAAGGCAGGCAGATCAAAAGCAGAGAAAGAAAAATTTAGACCAATCTCCTTAATGAATATAGATGCAAAAATCTTAAATACAATACAAGCAAAAAGACTCCAGCAAGTAATCATGAGGGTTCTTCATTATTTTCAGGTGCCATTTATACCAGAAATGAAAGTATAGTTAAATATTAGGAAAAGAATCCATATAACTGACCATATTAACAAACAAACCAACAAAAACTATATGATTATCTCAATAGATTCAGGAAAAGCCTTTGACAATATACAACAACCATTTCTACTGAAAACATTAGAAAGTAGAGGAATAGGAGGACCTTTCCTAAAAATAATAAAGAGTATATATATATATATACATATATATATATGCATATATATAGTTTATTTTTAGTGGCCTTATACACTTTATTTTTTTTTCTTTTAAGCCTTTTAAAAAAATTAATTTATTTAGCCAATTTAGAACATTATTCCTTGGTTACAAGAATCACATTATTTTCCTTCCTCCCCTCCACCCACCCTTCCCACAACCAATGCATAATTTCATTGGGTATTACATGTGTACTTGATCAGAACCTATTTCCATGTTGTTGGTGTTTGCATTAGGATGTTCCTTTAGAGTATACATCCCCAGCAATATCCCTTCAACCCATGTATTCAAGCAGTTGTTTTTCTTCTCTGTTTCTACTCCCACAGTTTTTCCTCTGGATGTGGATAAATGTTTTTTCTTGTAGAACCCACCAAGAAAACAGTATATATTTAAAACCATCACACAGTATCTTCTGCAGTGGGGATAAATTAGAATCCTTCCTAATAAGAGCAGCAGTGAAACAAGGATGCCCATTATCACCTCTATTATTTAACATTGTACTAGAAACAATAGCAGTAGCAATTAGAGAAGAAAAAGAAATTGAAGGTATTAAAATAGGCAATGAAGAGACCAAGCATTCACTCTTTGCAGATGATATGATGATCTCCTTAAAGAATCCTAGATAATCAACTAAGAAACTAGTGGAAATAATAAACAACTTTAACAAGGTTGCAGGATACAAAATAAACCCATACAAATCATCAACATTTCTATATATTTCTGACACATTCTGGCAGTAAGAGTTAGAAAGAGAAATTCCATTTAAAATCACCCTAGACAATATAAAATACTTCGGAATCTGCCAAGACAAACACAGGAACTATATGAACACAACTACAAAATACTTTTCACAAAATTAAAACTAGATCTAAACAATTCTAAAAGCATTAATTGCTCATGGGTAGGATGACCTAACATAATAAAAATGAACATCCTACCCAAACTAATTTACTTATTTAGTGCCATATCCATCAAACTACCAAGAAACTTTTTAACTGAATTAGAAAAAAAATAACAAAGTTCATTTGGAAGAACAAAATACCAAGAATATTAAGGAGGAAAAATATGAAGGAAGGTGGCCTAGCAGTACAAGACCTTAAACTGTACTATAAAGCAGTAGTCATCAAAACAATATGGTACTGGCTAAGAGACAGGAGGGAGAATCAGTAGAACAGACTCAGCAAGACAGTCTATGATAAACCCAAAGTTTCTAGCTTTTGTGACAAAAATCCACTATTTGACAAAAACTGCTGAGGAAATTGGAAAACAGTGTGGGAGAGATTAGATTTAGATCATCATCTCACACCCTAAACCAAGATAAATTCAAAATGCATGAATGACTCAAATATAAAGAATGAAACTATAAGTAAATTAGGTAAACACAGAATAGTATACTTGTCAGATCTTTGGGAAAGGAAAGATTTTAAGAACAAGTAAGATTTTTAAAAAATTACAAAATGTAAAATAAATAATTTTGATTACATTAAATTAAAAAATGTTTTGTACAAACAAAACCAATACAACTATAATTAGAAGGGGAGCAATAAATTGGGGAAAGAATCCTTATAACAAAAACCTGTGACAAAGCTCTAATTACTCAAATATATAAGGAGCTAAATCAATTGTACAAAAAATCAAGCTATCCCCCAATTGAAAAATAGACAAGGTACCTGAATAAGAAATTTTCAAATAAAGAAATAAAAAACAAATATTTATACACAAATAAAAATATTCTAAATCTCTTATAATCAGAGAAATGCAAATCAAAGCAACTCTGAGGTATTACTTCACATGTAGCAGATTGACTAACATGATAGCAAAAGAATGTGACAAACATTGGAGGGTATGTGGCAAAATTGGGACATTAATGCATTGCTGGTAGAGTTGTGAATTGATCCAACCATTCTGGATGACAATTTGGAAAAATTCCTAAAGGGCACGAAAAGACTGCCTGCCCTTTGATTCATCCATACCACTGCTGGGTTTATGCTCCAAAGAGATCATAAGGAAAAAGATTTGTACAAAAATATTTATAGCCATGCTCTTTTTGGTGGCAAAAAATTGGAAAATGTGGGGATGCCCTTCTATTGGAGAATGGCTGAACAAACTGTCGTATAAGTTGGTGACGAAATATTATTGTACTCAAAGGAATAATAAAGTGGAGGAATTTCATGTGAACTAGAACAACCTCCAGGAATTGATGCAGAATGAAAGGAGCAGAACTAGGAGAACCTTATGCACAGAGATAGATATACTGTGGCACAATGGAATGTAATGGACTTCTCCACTAGCAGCAATGCAATGATCCAGGACAATTCTGAGGGACTTATGAGAAAGAAAGCTCTCCACATTCAGAGGAAGAACTGTGGGAGCAGAAACCCAGAAGTAAAATAACTGCTTTATCACATGGGTTGGTGAGGATATGACTGGGGACGTAGACTCTAAATGATCATCCTAGTGCAAATATTAATAATATGGAAATAGGTCTTGATCAATGATACATGTAGAACCCAGTTGAATTGCATGTTGGTGAAGGGGTGGTAGGGAGAGTGGAAGGAAAGAACATGAATCATGTAACCATGGAAAATATTCTTAATTAAATAATTAATTAATTAGCCTTTTTTACAAAATGAAAAGAAAGGCATGAATACTTTCAAGATGGTTTGGCTTTGGTTGTTACATTATTCTGAAATGAGAATTACTAGAGCATTATGTAGAAATATCTTAAAGTCATAACTACTTCAATTACAATACTTTTTCATTCATTTCCCCAGTATTTAAAGCATAATCTTGGTGTGACAGAGTCTGGCACATAAGAAAAGTGCCAGGTTGAAGAGTGTGTGCATCTGATCATCTCATTGGGGGAGGGACCCCAGGAGGTTGGAATCTTGAGGAAGGGGAAGTTTCCCTTCTGAAGAGCAGTTGGTATCTCAGTTTGGAGAATCTGAAGAGAGGGGGCTGAATTTTCTCCTGAGGGTTATCCAACTTTTTTTTTCTACTTGTGACTAGAAATCATTCCCCCCAACATTTCTCAATTGAAATGACTATTGAAGAGAAACCTGAGAAAAGGTATTGAATCTCTGTCAGACTTTAACCTGGATCTGAACTGTGGCCTAGGGGTCAAACCTAGGCTCACTAAACCTGACTATCTCTCAGGGGGCTCAGGCTGCCAAAGCCTGAGTTCCACCCAAACTTGAGGAGGGAGGGGAAAAGGGGTTTAGCTAGAGACAGGGACTCCCTTTCCCCCCACTATCCTTTCCCATTCTTTTCCCTGTCAGTTTTTCCTTTATATTACCCTGATTGAGTTAATTGATGTTAAAGCAGTTATCTTTTCCCCAAGCTTTGAATCAAGTGTCAATGAACAGATCAAGGGGAGAGACATCTTCTTAAGAAGGGACCCTTTAGTCTATAATAGTGGAGGAGGGGGGACAAGAGGGACAAGAGCAAATCTGGGAGAGTGGCCATAGATAAGGAATGAAGGGGGAAGGGGGAAAATCTTCAAATCCCCTCTCCTCTCTCTGAGTCAACCCTACACATCAGCTGTCTGTCCTAGATCCTGGTTCTTTTACCTCCCAAACTTTTTCTCCATTACATCTGGCACCCCATTTCCTCCATTACAATAGTTAGCATAAATATTTTATTTTTAAACCACTTAGGCCTTTTGAATAGACTTTCTCAAATGCTAGGATTTTTCTATAGTATTTCCTTTGATTCACTCATGAGTGTCATGTCCACTTTTATTGTCTCTGAAAAATCACTCCATCATTTTAATCCCTTTCTCACCATGACATTATAAATGCAAATTGAAATCTGCTAGTTCAAATGTTCCATTAATTTTGCAATGCTATATTCTCAATGAGGATTAAGAAATATAACACCTTCCCAATCAGTAAAGTTATGACATTTTAATAATGTTAAGTCAGTGACATTCAATTTGCTATGATGTTTGCTACAGTCAAATAATAGTTAAAATGGAAAGGCAGCTAGCATTGGAGATCCTTTTATCTTTTGATTTCTTTCTTAAATGGTTGTAACCAAATTTCACCAAAATCAAAATAGTTTATTTTGTCTCAAATAACTGATGAAAAGTATGATTCAATAAAATTGGTGAAATTTTTTTTGGTCTATTTTTAAAATTTCTTAATATTCAAGTGAAATCTTACAGTACTTGAACTTAGAATGAGATAATAATCCAAAGGTTTATCTAGACCAACAACCTAAATTTACAGATGAGGAAACTGAAGTAGAAAGACTTGCCCAAAATCACACAGGTAAAGCCTGAATTGATTGCACAGGAGAAACTGGATTTGAATCCTATTTCTATCACACAAGTGACAGAAACTCTGATTTCAAAGCTAGTGTTTTTTTTTTTTCAATGCTAGCTTAGACGTTTTAAAAATACATTTTTTCAGAGAAGAAAAAATGAGACTTCCGGTCAAGATGGCGGCTTAGAGGAAGCTAAAGTTCAGATCTCCTGAAACCCTTCCTTACCGATCTCAAACCGAATGATCCTAGGACACCGAAATTCAAAACGATCAACAGCATAGACCCCGGGAGTCCTCCTCCTGGACCTGGACCTGGACCAAAAGGTACGCCCCCCCCCAAAAGCCAGAACGTGAGACCACTCAGACCTAAGGGGTAGGCAGAAGGAAGGTCCTAGGACCCATCCCCCCCAACCCAGAGCGCTGAGTCCGAGTCCAAGGCAGCAGAGGCAACCTCAGAGCCCCACGGCCTGCTATTCTGAAGGCCCCTTCCTGAAAACAACCTAACCCAGTGGAGGGGGCACCCAGACAGCAGGGAAACAGAGAGGGATGGGGGAGCACGTAACCCCCTGGGAGGAGCCCTTGGAGCTCCGGGAAGCCACGGCCCCTCCCCCTCAGAGAGCAGGGTCTTCTGAAACAACAGCAACCCTCAGGACTGGCAAAAGGGCCTCTGGAGCCGGCTATTCTGAAGGCCACATCTTGAAAACAACTTGACCCAGTCGAGGGGGCACCCAGACAGCAGGGAAACAGAGAAACGGGGGGAGCTTGTAACCCCCTGGCTAGATCCCTCCATCCAAGTCTCAAGTCCCTGCCTCAGGACACACTCAATTCAATCCAGGGAAAGCTAATCTTCTTATCAGGAGCCCTCTCCCAGAGCTCTAGGAAGCTGCAGCCCCTCCCCCTCAGAGAGCAGGGTCTTCTGAAACAACAACAACCCTCAGGACTGGCAAAAGGACCCCAGGGCCAGCTATTCTGAAGGCCACATCCTGAAAACAACCTAACCCAGTTGAGGTGGCACCCAGACATCAGGGAAACAGAGAGAGGGGGGGGGCTTGTAACCCCCTGGCTGGATCCTTCCATCTGAGTCTCACAAAAAAAGACCCTGCCTCAAGGCATACTAAATTCAACCCAGGGAAAGCGAATCTCATTAGGAGCCCTCAGAGCTCCAGGAAGCTCTGGCCCCTCCCCCCACAGAGTGCAGGCACTGGCCGGCTAAGGCACAGGAACAAGGGCCAAGCTAGGCTTAGAGCATGGAAGTAAGGCAAAGGAGAAGCATCAGGAGGGTGCCGAGGAGAGGAGGGCAGTAACAGGGACACACCAGCAACTCCTGGCTTCCCAGGAAGACAGAACAACAACTGCATAGAACGGACAATCTGCCTAGGGTAAAACCTCTGAACACCAGACAGAGATAAGAAAACCTAATCCCCCCCCCCCACTCAGATAGAGATGGCAAACTCCACAGAAGCACAAAAGTCACAAAATTAAAAAAAAAAAAACAAGAAGAAGGGGGCGACTTTGGACACATTTTATGGAGCAAAAATACAAAACACAGAGGAAATAGAAGAGGAAACACAAGCAAATGCTCCAAAACCTTCCAAAGGAAATGGAAACTCTCCATAAATCCATGAAGAATTTGAATCTGAAATGATCAAAAAGATGGAAGCCTTCTGGGAGGAAAAGTGGGAAATAATGCAAAAGAAATTTGTGCATCTACAAAACCAGTTTGACAAAACTGAAAAGTAAAACCAGGCTTTAAAGCAAGAACTAATAAAGCAAAGCCAAAAGACCAAAAAATAGAAGAGAACATAAAATATCTCACTGACAAAGTGACAGATTTGGAAAATGTAGGGAGAAGAGATAATTTAAGAATAATTGGACTTACAGAAAAGCCAGAAATAAACAGCAAACTCAACATCATAATACAAGAGATAATCAAAGAAAATTGCCCAGAGATTCTAGAACAAGGGGGCAATACAGCCACTGACAGAGCTCACAGAACACCCTCTACACTAAACCCCCAAAAGACAACTCCCAGGAATGTAATTGCCAAATTCCAAAACTCTCAAGCGAAAGAAAAAATCCTGCAAGAAGCCAGAAAAAGACAATATAGATATAAAGGAATGCCAATCAGGGTCACACAAGACCTTGCAAGTTCCACTCTGAATGATCGTAAGGCATGGAACATGATCTTCAGAAAGGCAAGAGAGCTGGGTCTTCAACCAAGAATCAGCTACCCAGAAAAACTGACTATATACTTCCAAGGGAAAGTATGGGCATTCAACAAAATAGAAGATTTCCAATTTTTTGCAATGAAAAGACCAGAGCTCTGTGGAAAGTTCGATATCAAAAATCAAAGAGTGTAACAAGGGAATCACCTTAAAAGACTGATATATATTAATTTAAGGTCACCAAGGAATCAGCTATGTAATTCCTAAATGAAAAACTCAAGTCAGCCGTCAGCCTTTTTTAGGAGTTTAATTACAATAGGAGTAAGAAAGGAATTAGAGATAGAGAGAGAGAAAAAGGGAGAGAAGGGAATAGGGCTTAAATACCCCTTCTGTTTAGGCTGAGCCAAAAGGCCCAAGCCCTTAGATAGCTGGGGCAAAGAAAAGAGCTCAGTCCCTATTACTCACATGTCCAAAATGGAGAAACAGTCTCAGAGGCCCCCACCTTCAGCTTCCTTCAGAGCAAACCTTCTCAGAGCCCAGGAACCACACCAACCAAAACCTCAACAACCTCCCTTGGAGTCTTCAGACCCCCTATCTTTTAGGAAACCATCCAAGTTCCTCCCCTCAGTTCTCCCATCTACCAATCGCTGTTCATCAATTTCCCTGTCAATGGAGGCTCTAGCTTAACCCAGGACCGCCCAGAGGTTTCTGGCTTTTGCACATGTCTGTTGAAGGTCATATTTTCAAATGATTAAATCTTTACTCCTTTGCTACAGCCCTTTCTAAATCCTGTTAACTTGAGTAGGGTAGAGATTGGAATAATTAAATTTTGATCTAGGCTGCAGCCCTTACTCAATCCTATTAGGACTGAATAGGGTGGAGATTTATTCCAAGTATCTCCATTGTATCAATTCTAAAATCAATCAAGACTCAAAGAAATTCCTGTTCTATGCTTAAGCATAGGTCAAAGTCCTTTCCATTGTTCAGCAAAGGGTTTCTGTCCTAAAGTAATCTTAAGAAGGGAAGAGAAAGAACCTCCCATGCCAATGGGGTTCCCATTCCAATAGACTATCAGTAAGAAATTTTCCAAGTATGAAATATCCCAATGGTGAAATTTCCAACATTTATAAGTCTAAGGAAATTTGAGGTTTACAAGAGCATGGAATACCTGAAAAGGTAAATATGAAGGAAAGGGAAAAGGAGAAAAATGTTATCTTCTTCTTTTACTCAAACTCTCTTCTATAAGGACTACATTTATATCAATCGATGTATACTAACAGGTGGGGAAAATGTAATGTGTAAATAGGGGGAAAAGAAAGACCAAATAGAATAATCATTCTCACACAAAGGTTCACATGGGAAGGGGAGGGGAAGAAAACTCTTAAAAGCAGGAGACGAAGAGAGTTTTTACTTAAACCTTACTCTCATGGAAATCAACTCTGAGAGGGAAAAACATCCAGATCCATTGGGATCTTGAATTCTATCTTACCCAACAAGGGTAGGGAGAATGGAAAACCAAGTGGGGGTGAGAGAGAGGGAAAACAAAAGGGGAGGGAAAGAGAGGGGGAGGGAGAAGGAACAAAAGGGGAGGGACTAAAAAGGGAAACATATCAAGGGAGGGGATAAGGGGGACCGATTCAAAGTAAATCACTGGACTAAAAGGTAGAGCCAAAGGAAAATAGGTTAGAATTAGGGAAGGTTATCAAAATGCCAGGGAGTCCACAAATGACAGTCATAACCTTGAACGTGAATGGGATGAACTTACACATAAAATGTAGACGAATAGCAGAATGGATTAGAATCCAAAACCCTACCATATGTTGTCTTCAAGAAACACACATGAGGCGGGTTGACACCCACAAGGTCAGAATTAAAGGATGGAGTAAGACCTTCTGGGCCTCAACTGATAGAAAGAAGGCAGGAGTGGTAATCATGATATCTGATAAAGCCAAAGCCAAAATAGACCTGATCAAAAGGGATAGGGAAGGTAATTATATTTTGTTAAAAGGGACATTAGATAATGAGGAAATATCACTAATCAACATGTATGCACCAAATAATATAGCACCCAAATTTCTAATGGAGAAACTAGGAGAATTGAAGGAAGAAATAGACAGTAAAACCATATTAGTGGGAGACTTAAACCAACCATTACCAAATTTAGATAAATCAAATAAAAAAATAAATAAGAAAGAGGTAAAAGAAGTGAATGAAATCTTAGAAAAATTAGAATTAATAGACATATGGAGAAAAATAAATAGGGATAAAAAGGAATACACCTTCTTCTCAGCACCACATGGCACATTCACAAAAATTGACCATACATTAGGTCACAGAAACATCATATCATCTGCAAAGATTGATAGCTTGGTCTCCTCATTGGCTATTTTAATACCTTCAATTTCTTTTTCTTCTCTAATCGCTACAGCTAGTGTTTCTAGTATGATGTTAAATAATAGAGGCGAAAATCGGCATCCTTGTTTCACTGATGATGTTATTGGGAATGCATCTAGTTTATCCCCAGTGCAGATGATGTTTGCTGATAGTTCCAGATGTATACTGTTTATTATGTTTAGGAAAGGTCCTTCTATTCCTATACTTTATAATGTTTTCAATAGGAATGGGTGTTGTATTTTGTCAAAGGCTTTTTCTGCATCTATTGAGATAACCATGTAATTTTTGTCAGTTTGCTTGTTAATCTGGTCAATTATGTGGATGGTTTTCCTAATATTGAACCATCCTTGCATTCCTGGTATGAATCCTATCTGGTCATCGTGAATAACCCTCGTGATGACTTGCTGGAGTCTTTTTGCTAGTATCCTATTTAAGATTTTTGCATCTCTATTCATTAAGGAGATTGGTCTGTAGTTTTCTTTCTCTGTTTTTGACCTGCCTGGTTTTGGAATCAGAATCATATTTCTGTTGTAAAAGGAATTTGTTAGAATTCCTTTGCTTATTTTGTCAAATAGTTTGTATAATATTGGGATTAGGTGTTCTTTGAATGTTTGACAGAATTCATTTGTGAATCCATCTGGCCCTGGGGATTTTTTCTTAGGGAGTTCTTTGATGGCTTATTCAATTTATTTTTCTGATGTGGGCTTGTTTAGGTAATCTATTTCTTACTCTCTTTGTCTAGGCAATTTATATTTTTGTAAATATCCATCCATCTCACCTAGATTGCCATATTTGTTGCCATATAATTGGGCATAATAGTTTTTAAAGATCACCTTAATTTCCTTTTCATTAGCAGTGAGATCACCCTTTTCATTTTGGATACTATCAATTTGGTTTCCTTCTTTCCTTTCTTAAATTAGATTGACCAGTACTTTGTCAATTATATTTGTTTCTCTTTCAAAATACCAGCTTCTAGTCCTATTTATTAAATCAATAGTTCTTTGACTTTCAATTTTATTAATATCTCCTTTAATTTTTAGGATCTCTAATTTACTCTTCATCTGAGGATTTTTAATTTGTTCACTTTCTTGTTTTTTAATTTGCAGGTCCAATTCATTGACCTTTGCCCTCTCTAGTTTGTTAATATATGAACTCAAGGATATAAATTTACCCCTTAGTACTGCTTTGGCTGAATCCCACAGGTTTTTAAAGGGTGTCTCATCATTGTCATTTTCTTCAATGAAATTATTAATTGTTTCTATGATCTCTTCTTTAACTAATCAATTTTTGAGAATCATAGTTTAATTTCCAGTTAATTTTGAATTTGCCTCTCCATGTACCTTTACTAATTATTATTTTCATTGCATTGTTATCTGAGAAGGTTGCATTTATTATTTCTGCTCTTTTGCACTTTTTTGCAATGTTTTTATGTCCTAATACATGGTCAATTTTTGTGAATGTACCATGTGCTGCTGAAAAGAAGGTGTATTCCTTTTTGTCCCTATTTATTTTTCTCCACATATCTACTAACTAATTTTTCTAAGATTTCTTTCACTTCTCTTACCTCTTTCTTCTTTTTTTTGTTTTATTTATCTAGTTCTGATAGAGGAAGGTTCAGATTTCCCACTAGTATAGTTTTTCTATCTATTTCATCCTTGAGCTCCACTAATTTCTCCTTTAGAAATCTGGATGCTATGCCATTTGGTGCATACAGGTTGAGTACTGATATTTCCTCATTGTATATACTGCCTTTTATCAGGATGTAATTACCTTCCCTATCTCTTTTAACTAGATTTATTTTTACTTTGATTTCTCATATATCATGATATTGACTCCTGCCTTCTTTTAATCATTGGATGCCCAATAGATATGGCTCCATCCTCTAACTATGACCCTATGTTTATCTATCTTCCTCATGTCTGTTTCTTGTAAACAGCATATGGTAGGGTTTTGGATTCTAGTCCACTCTGCTATTCCCTTGTGTTTTATGGGTGAGTTTATTCCATTCACATTCAGAGTTATAATTACTAGCAGTGTATTTCCCAGCATTTTGATTTCTACTCCTAGTCCTGCCTTTTCTTCTTTCACTATTTTCTTCCACAATAATGCTTTGTTTTTAATCAGTTACCCTAATTCCCACCCTTATTTTACTTACCTTTTCAACCCCTCTCCCTTTTTATTTCCCCCCTTATTTTCATTACAGTCCTTTTAAACTACAACCCCTGCCCTCTCCCTCCCTTGTACTGCTTCCCTCCCCACCAGTATGTTTGTTACCCTCCTACTTCCCTATTGGGCACAAATAAATTCTCTACCCTAATGGATTGCATTGTTTTTCCCTCTTTGGGTCAATTTCAATTCATGTTGGACTTGAGTATTTCCTATCTCCAACCTCTTTACCCTTCCATGGTATTGATGTTCTCCCCCCTCCCACTTTGTGCTTCTTTGTGACATATAAATTTACCCCCTTCAGTTTCTTTTCCCATTTCTTTTAGTATTAACCTCTTTTTTACCTCTTATTGTATATATATATATATATATATATATATATATATATATATATAAAGATATATACATATATATGTACATATAAATATAAATACACACATATATATGCATTTTTGCATACACATATCTATATGCATATTTATGTCTTGTCATTTCATTTTATACAGTTTGTCACTGTTTTTTTTTTCCTGTTTTGTTTTGTTTTTCTTTTTCCCCTCTTTTTTAATTACCTTTTGATGATTCTCTTGATTTCTGTGGTTGGACATCAAATTTTCTGGTCAGGTCTAGTCTTTTCTTTACAAATGCTTGAAATTATTCTATTTTGTTAAATGACTATACTTTCCTCTATAAGAATATAGCCCGTTTTTCTGGGTAGTTAATTCTTACTTGTAAACCTAATTCTCTTGCTTTCCAGAATGTCATATTCCATGCCTTTTGGTCCTTCAGTGTATATGTAGCCAGATCCTGTGTTATCCTCACTGTGGTTTAATGGTATCTGAATGACTTCTTAGCAGCTTGTAATATTTTTTCCTTGGTCTGATAGTTCTTGAATTTGGCTATTCCTGGGTGTTGTCAGTTGGGGATTGAGTACAGGGGGTGATCTGTGAATTCTGTCAATCTTCACTTTTCCCTCTTGTTCTAGAATATTGGGGCAGTTTTTTTGGATAATTTCCTGTAGTATGATGTCCAGGCTTTTCCTTTTCTCATGGTCTTCTGGTAGGCCAATGGTTCTTATGTTGTCTCTCCTAGAATGATTTTCTTAATCGTCTATTTTGTGAATGTGATGCTTCATATTTTCCTCAATTTTTTCATTCATTAAATTTTGTTTTATAGTGTCCTGCTGCCTTGTATAGTAACTTGATTCAAGTTGTTGCATTCTGGTTCTTAAAGACTGGATTTCAACCCTTGCTTTTTGGTCATCCTCCTTTTTGTCTGGTTTTCTTTGAAGATCATCTTTCATCTCCTTTGCCTCATTTTCAAGCTGGTTGATTTTAGCTTTCAGGACACTATTTTCACACTTTAGTTCAAGTGCCTCTCTTTCCAGATGATTTATCTTCATTTTTCAGTTCCTTTCTCAATTGTCTTCAACCCTCTTAATTGTGTTTTGAACTGTATTTTGAGTTTTTCCAAAGCCTGTGCCCAATTCACTGGGATTTCTGTTTTATTGTTTGGTGTTTCTTCCTTCTCCGTTCCATTTTCTCTTTGTTCATTGCCTTTATAGAAGCTGTTGATTGTAATTTCTTTTTTCTTTTTCTGTTGTTTGCTCATATTTCCCCCTTCTTTTTCTTCTTGTAGTTGCCTGCATTCTTGCTCCTCCCATTATGTGTTGGATCTGTGGGTTTGGGCTTTTCTGTCAGTCTTCCCTCTTGGAATTTTGTCAGGAAGTCTCTCAGTGCAGTCTGTGGGGGAGGGGTATTGAAGTGTTTGCTTCCCTGTACTCTGGAGGCTTTGATTGGATTAAAATCCAGCACTCTGTGAAGCAGGGGTGTTGGAGCTTGAGCTTCCCTGACTTCTGAAGACTGTTTATGGGATTAAATCCTGTTGGGTTGGGCTGGATGTGCCCTGAGGCCAAAACCTCCTGGAAGGGAGAAGCAATATGGAGGGTCTCTGCTGCTGCCACCAGGCTGCCCACTCTGTGCTCCCTCTCCAGCTCTTTCCCACCAACTATGTTTGATGCACTGAGGCTGGCATAGCCCTGCCAGCAAGGTACTCCCTCCAGACCAGCACCTTTGCCTGCACAGAGGTTCCAGCTTCCACTGGAGGCTTAATGCTCTAGGTGGGAGAGGTGATCCTGAGACTTTTCTTTTCCCTTCCCCTCATACCTAAGTGTTCTTGAATTTTGGCTTTTGCGGGGGGGGGGGTTACCTTTTGAATTGAGTCCAGAAGGAGGGTTCCTTGGCTCTGTCTTATTATTAGGTTTGATTTTCAGCCCCCTGGGAGCATTTAGTTTGTAATTGGTAAGGAAGAGTTTTCTGAGGTCTGAACTTTCACTGCCTCTACACCGCCATCTGGAATAGAAGAGTAATCTGAAGAGAACTATTACTTGTTGAAATAAAGAGGTAAACTGAAGGGAAACTGTTATTCTTTGCAATGACTGCCATCCTCTGACTTATGACTAGAGAGAGTTGTGACAGGAACCTAAACCTGCTTATTGGTAATGGAGGTAGAAATGAAAAATGCTGAGGGATGCTGAAACACAGAGATGTTGATACACAGGGGAACTGCCTACAAGGGAACTGCTCTGATGTTTACTCTGGGGTCTGCCTACTGATCCCTACTGATGGCTGATGGATTAGTATATCTTCCTAAACCTCCTCTCCCTTTCACTCCCTCTCTCTCCAACCCCCTCCTCCCTTGCCTCCCTCACCTCCTAATTCTTCTTGAAGCCTTTGGCTTCTTTCCTCCTCCTCTGAGTGAACTATAAAGATATTCTTTTCTTTTCCTTTTCAAGTTGGGGAGTTTATTGGGATAACAGGATAGGAAACTGAGGTAAGAGCAATGAGGATGTCCCTAACTTCAAGGGGAATTTTAGGAGGGTTTGAAGTAGTCCAGTCACAAAATGTGACTCTAAGACAATTAGAGAGATGGAGGACTACTATTTGAATCTTCTTTCTTCTTCACCAAGAAAAGTCTTTTCTTCAGCTTGGCTTTCCTCCAACTCTTGGTCAGTAAAATCTCAAAGAGCAAAGCCCCAAAAGCCAAGCCAAGCCCCCCAAGGGTCCTTCAGCCAGCTTCCACTTTTAGAGAGAAAATCAGATCCTCCTCTTAGCCAGTTCAACTCTCAAAGAGAAACCAAAGCCCCAAAGTTTCTCCCTTGATCAGCTTCAACTGCCCAGAGCCAAAGACAAAGTCTAAAGCCTTTAAGATACTGCTTCTTCCCCTTAGGGTGGCCAGAAACCCCCCAACTGCCACACCTGGGAATATTCCATTGGAACCTTCTCTTGATTGACAGCTATGTCTCCAGCCTTGGTTCTTGCAAATTCTCTCTCTCTCCAGCCCTCTACCACACATCTTGACTTTGCCTCCCAACATTCAGTAATTTAAAGTCATATTTGAAATACATTAATGCTTCCTTGCTGTTCAATATAGGTGAAAATGCTTTCTAAGTAATTAAACCAACATGTTTCGCAGGTTGGATTTGAAAGGATATTTAAAAGTTTGAAGAAACTCTGATTGCTAAATATAGATGATTGACAAGTTTTTTTTTTAATTTTAAAATCTCTAAAAATTTTTCTGTATTCTATGTCTAAGGAGAAATAAAAGGCAGATATGTGGTGTAGTGGTCCAACTTCTGGAACAGGAAGATGAGTTCATATTCATAGTCTTGAGTAAGTCACTTAAGCTCTCTGTCACATTTTCTTCAACAGTAACATTAATATAATAATAGGACCTACCTCCCCACATTGTTTTAAGAATCAAATGAGATAAGAAATAGTTAGCATGAAGCTTGCTATATAAGAGGTACTTAAGAAATGTGTTTCCTTTCTTCTTCATTTAAAGTGAAAAAAAAAGGCCTTACTATTTGTTCTTTCATTTACACACTTCCATTATTTAAAAATCTGAAAACTTTACTGATGTTGAAATGCATCAATGGATAGTAGATTGCTCCAATGTGCCAATAAAAGTTCATGTGTATGTGTGTGTGTGTTTGCATGGGCACAATACATTTCGGGAACAAGGCTTTGCATTCTTGTGGCATTTCCCCTGGAATTTCAAAACATTAAAAGAAAACTAATTTTGTGTATATAAATGTGTATCTTTAAAATTAGATAACTTCAAATTACCAGCTATTCTTACAATAAAATAATTAC
This sequence comes from Monodelphis domestica, assembly GCF_027887165.1. Lineage (NCBI taxonomy): Eukaryota > Metazoa > Chordata > Mammalia > Didelphimorphia > Didelphidae > Monodelphis > Monodelphis domestica. The sequence goes on from NC_077229.1 coordinate 371,412,675, forward strand.
CCTGAAGGGATAGATTTTGTTCTATTTAAGGCACACTAAATGGGCAACTGATGACAATTATAAAGTTTTGAGGCTCTAGTGATTATTTTCTTTAATCCATTTATTCAACAATTATTTATTAAGCATCTACTATGAAGAATGAGAGGCAATGTAAAATAAAATCTAGAGAACTGGCCTTAAAGGCAAGAAGATGGGTTTGAGTGCCTCTGATACTTACAATCTATGTAACCCACATTAGACATTTTATTACCTGTGAGTGCCCTATACACCTCTCTCAAATTACAAATTTCAGAGCAGCTGTTTATCTACAGACTGAAGAGGTTTCCTCATTGGTCATTACCTATAGAGCCCATCCACAGTCAAATCAATCAATCAATCAAACAATCAATCAATCAATTTACCTTTATTAAATACCTACTATGAATTATAATAAAGGGGGAAAAGGGGGAGAGATTTATAAGAAAGGAAGAAAGGGTGAAAAGGGAATGGAGTTTTCTTTCTTCTAGGCAAGGACAGAGTGAGAGGAGGTGTTGTTGTTTAGCCAGAGGAGAGGAGGAGGATGGATTTTGTCTTTCCCCCCTCAGCCCTCTCTTACTAGACCCCCTCACTATGTCTGCCTTCAACTCCTACTGCCAGGCTCTCTGGGATCTTTGTTGAAAGAGGTTTCAGATGTTAAGCCTCTTTCTTCTGGAGGGAGAGAGACCACTTCTCTCCCCCTCAATTCAGGCTGGGTTCTAATAAAGCTGGAGTCAGTTCTGGGTCCTAATAACTGAGTTTATTTAAAGGAAGCAGGAAAGGGACAAGGCTGATGAAAGATAAGGATTGAGATTCAGGAGGGAAAGAGGGAGAGGGGGTCCCTCTCTAAGGAACACTCTTCCCCCCAAAGCCAGACAGCTCAGGCCTGATAATCTGAACCCCTTAGAGGTTTCAGAGTAGAGAAACCCTGTTTTCTTGGCTGGCAAGATTAAATTAATTAAAATTAAATTTATTTTTATTAATTAAAATTAAAGGTTCAAAGGGAGTTGTAGAGATCTTCTTTGTGGACTGCTTGTCTCTCAAAGTCCTTGTCCACTGGCTGGGGTTTGGGAGGACCTGGGATCAGGAATTCAGGGAGAAAAAGACCACTGGCTTTGAGATCCCATCAGAGTCAAATCTCTGCCAAGAGTCAGTTTCAACTGCCTAGATACAGCTTTTTTTTTTTTTTCACTCCAAGGTTCCAAGTTCTTTTCTGCCCATCACCCTTCACTGCTTGCAGGATTCTTGCAGCTCTTCCAGGCTTATTCCCAAAGTTTCCAGATTTCTCTCTCTTACAGAATCTAGTACTGTGCTAAGTGTGGTTAGAATGAATACCATTTTCAGCAATTAGGCAAACATCCCAGAAAATGATATCTCTCTAAAATGCCAGACTGCTGTTTTGAAGGCATTGAAAGGAGTCTTGCAAAGGTATTTCAACAAAAGCAATGCAGAACTTAGTTTTCTTGGAAAGAAGTGGGAAACACAAACAACAAAAATTCTTTGGTGACAAGTGGTGGAGAAATCTAAAAGATCTTGCAAGAGCACAAAATCTGTAATCCTGTGCAAAATATGATCAGAAGTGTTAACTTGTTTTTGTCTGATTATTTCATTTTGTTTTTGCTCCATGAGGCCTATGTTCTTATTCTTCAGCAAAAGTAGTTATTCAAGAGAATAAATTGATTGTGAAATTATAAACTTCTTGGGGAAAGCATATATCTCAAGCTATTTGCACTGTTTTTTAATCTCCCAAAATGGATTAATTCCTGAAAGAAATTATATTGCAATAGTATCAAACCTCCTTTTATTGATCCAAGAGGACACAGAGTTGTTTGTTTTTTTAAATTACAAAAAGGAAAGGAATTTAAAATGTGGTATAAATACTGGTCATTGCCCTGAGAACTTAAGCCTAGCTGCTTATGCAGATGTTATAATAACACAAAAAATATTTGATCATTTGGTATTTTTTTCTCTTAAAATGTTTGCAGACTGGAGATTATGACAAAATTATATTTTAAAATGTTTTGAATTGGCCAGTGATGCAGAGTGTTATGGAGGTGATTTTGTGGTCTCAAAAATACAGTCCAATTTCTGGCAGGTTTTTGTGTCAATTTGAAAAAAAAAAGTTTTTGAATATAGGATTTTTAATAGAAAGAAATATAAAGCTCAGCAAGTTTCCTTTTAAGAAAGTTGACTGTTTATTTTTGCCATATAATTTTAAGTGATTATTGATTTATTATTTCTATTAAAGATATATTTTTGTACCTGATTGCTGAAAGTCAGGAAGAACACTGATTAAAAAGGGGGGAAAAGATAATGAAAACAGAAAAAAAGAACTACCACTATCCATTTTTCTGAAAGCACAGTCATATAGCTCTCATTAAATAAATTAAAATAAAAAATTTCAGAGCCAGAACTAGAGCAAGGGAGTCTTTGCTCTATGTGCTTCCATTTAGTGAGACATCATTCCTTCACTCCATGTATGTTTGTGTGTGAGAGTAAGATAGAGTCAGAGAAAGACAGGATAGAGACAGAGAGAAAAGCAGAGATAGAGACAGACAGAGACAGAGATGCATTCTGTCAGGTGTTTGGGATATGCAAAAAATAAAGAGGAGACTATCCCTATCTTAAAGGAGTGATTATCTATTAGAGGTATCAGAAGATGTACACATATAAAATATAGTCTAGAATAGGAATACTGAATTCTAAAAGACTGTAAGAGGGAAAAGTCATTTTTATTTGATGGGATCAGTTAAGGCTTAGTAGTCAGAGTGAAATTTTAGTTGGTTCTGTCTTGAAGAATGAGTAGGATTTCAATATTCAAAGCTTCTACTTTCATTCATTTATTCATCATTAATATTCTATTCAGTCATCCAAGAAAAAAAATACAGATCTGCTCAGGTATTTGCCATCTGTGTTCCTGTCTCCTTTTTCTCCACTATTGAATGGTATTTTCTGGGCTGGATCTCCAGAAATGCTGTCCTACCACCCTGAAAGAGTTAATGAATTGAGCTTGGGAACTATGCGCTTGGGCTGAACTGTCCTAATTGTTGAGTAAGCTCAACTCATATTTCTTCCTTTATTTAATTAGCTCCAGTTCATGTTTCAAGCACCATCCAGGCATATACCAGAAAATTCAGTCATATTTAAAATTCTTGCCATTTGCCCTGCAACCTCATGCATAGTTTATCCCACTTGGCATATCAGACCCTTTTATCTCCTCTGGGAAGTGAATTGAATTCAATACCACTGAAAAGGAGAAACCATTCAACTCACCTGTCTCTAATCATAATTCCTATGACTCCTTTCTCTGGCTCCCTCTCTATAAGATGTACTTGACTTCCCTTATTAAATGTAAGTAAGCATAGTAGAGTACCTATTGTTTCTCCCCACTTTTCTTCTCAAATAGGTAAAATGTAAATGGAATGTAAAGATGATTCAAATGTTATCTTTTCTTCCCTGGAATCTAGCATGGTGTCAGACTTAAAGTCAATGCCTAGTAAGTATTTTTAATTAATTAATTCATTATTTATTATTCATTGTCCATTTATTAACTCCTTTCTATCTGAAAGACATGTAAATAAAGTGGAAGGGTGTTCGAAGTTCAATTTGTATTGACTGAAGTCAGAAGCTCTGAGTTTCAATCTCCCACATTTTTGTTGAGTGACTTTGGAAAAATCACTTCATCTTTTTTGACATGTATGTCCATTCATAAAATGAGAGAGTTGGATTGAATTCCTAAACCAGATTTCAGCTATAATAGTTTGAATCCAAGCACAGAAAGAGCAAAGGCTTGCCTGGGCAGGGAAATGCTTTTTAATCCCTTTTTTTCATTCCCCTTGAATTTAGACTTTCCTCAGACTTTAGCCCTCTTTATTTCCCTAAATGGTTCTCGCTCTCTGTTTGCTTTCTATCTCCCTTTTTAATATGTTTTTTTTTTGGTCCACTTAAACTTTAAAAACTTTTAACAATTTATAATGACACTAGATTCACTAGGGAAATTAGCAACCAGATCATGGTACAAAGGTGGTGACCCAGCTCAAACAGAGCACAATTGGCACAGCCTATAAGGAAAATGTGAGTATGATTCTCAGGATAATGATATTTCATTATTACTTTAGAAGATAGATTTGAAGTGTACACTGACCTGATTTATTATATAAATCTAATTCCTTTTCTATTCTCTCCTCTCCACAAAACTCCTCCATAGCAGAAATGATGATTCTAAAGTAATTCAGACAATGATTAAATTGAAATTCTTGCCAGCATTAGCAATGTGCACAAACTGGCTTCTTCCCACATTGGCTTAATACATTTGAGCTGCCTTATAAATCACTTCAAGAAACTTATGTCAAATATAAATGAACTGTGCTATCCAAGGAAGGATTTTTGTGTTTAAAAAAGGGGGCTTCCTCCAGAGCAGGAAGGTCAAATGCAAATGAAGAAAAACATTCAAGCAGGCTAAAGCCAAAATCTAAGATCAAGCAGGTAGAACTCATGAAAAATAGAAATCACAACATATTTGCTGAAACAGGAGCAACAGAAGCCCTGGACAATAGAATTCTTCCATGTCAGACCCTCTGCACACTAACCTGACGTAGAATGTACTTTTATTGTCTTTGCTGCCTCTTTCTCAAATAAGCTTCATTTATAAAAGACATAGGATTGCATATATTTCTTTTCCATTTCATCTTACTAAATATTAAGTCAAAACATTTCATCAATTCAAACAACTCTGAATTTGAGTCACAGAGCTGAAGTTAAAATCTTCGTTTGGCTTCTTTCTACATTTCTGATTTTTAAGTAAGTCATACCTGTTTGAACATCAGTTTTCACACTGATAAAATGAGGATATTGAAATAGAATTAACCTCTAAGATCCCTCCTAGAACTAGATTTAATAGCCTATGGTTCCACATTTTTTACTGGGATGTTCAGAAAGATTCTTCAGGTGTAAAGATAATGATATTGCATTATAATGACAAATCATTTGGGAAAATCTGGAATCCACAATTTATCATACAATGAGGTTACAAAATACCATTACATAAATTGTATTTACCAGAAGTTCATTAAGAGAAACAGTTCATCTGAACTATTTTATCTTATAAAATCAACATTGCTTCCTAAAGCACAGGAACATGGCAAGGCAGCTGTTTCCTTTCACAAGCATTGCTTTAGATGTCAATCTACATGTGATATATTTTCATATATAATTAAAATTTGTTGTATTCATAAAAAGGCAATTATGTAATCACACAATTATTTACTTATTTATTTCTATTGCAATTACAGAAAAGCAGTGGATTTGATCATTCTCCATCTGAAGGGAAATCAGTTTGATACATGTTTTCAAAGTAATATTATGTTTTGATTTTATAAATGTTTATTTTGCTTAAAATTCATGCTTCTGGCATAAATTCCAATATCCAAGTTATTTTAAGATCATAAGACAATTATTGTCATGACTGTTGGTTTATCTCCAAAATATAGTTTTCAAAAAGTATTTTAGAAAAATAGTTGCTATGTGAAACATAAAATGATAAAATAATATTAATCCCATTATTTCTGGATATACAAACACAAATTATTGGTCCATGAGTCTTATATCTAATTTTCCAAAAATAAAACATTCAAAAACATATTAAAAACATTTGAAATCTAGGAAAAAAATCTTATTTTACTAATGACTATAAAATAGCTGAATTCACTAGAAAAAATGAGTCTCTGAAATATATTATTAGCTATAAATTACTTCAACAAACAACCACTGTGATGTTTTTCCCTTTAATTTGAAAATTGCAGTGATGCATTTAAATGTATATTGCAAGTAAGAAATAATACGTGATATATATTATATTTTTCTCTGCTCTCTCAACTTTCCCCAGCCCCCAACACCAAATAAATGACAATTTAATTTACCATGAAGTGGAGGCTAAAATTGAACTGTAATATTCAAAATAAAATTAGTTTTTCTATTTGCTCAACTATGATCATTAAACAAGTAATCGTCATTGGCAGGGCCAGAGATTAGATAGTTTGGAAAGAGATATTTTCACCAAATGGGCTATCACTTCAATTCTAGTCCAGACTGATATTGGAAAAGAAGTCATGATTGAATGATAGCTGTACAACTGCCCATTGGCTGAGAGAAACTCAGATATGTCACAGATTTTATTCCAGTTTTTTCCTTCCTTTTTTCTTTTTCTTCTGAACTGAGTGAGAATTATTTCATACACACACTTATTGACATACACACAAAGATTCATGAAATATGGTGACTTGGATGAAGATAATGGAAGAGGAGAAATGGAAAGAAAGAATAAAATTAACTGAATATTTAGATAATTTAAAAATGTTTTATTTTACTAATTTGTCATAGTAACAACAATGATGAAAAAGGGTATATGTGAAATATTCAACTAGATAGACAGTCTCATTAATGTGACTATTGTTAATGTATATCCAACAAAATTTATCACTTTTTCTTGATGTCAGAATGATATCAGTGGAGCAAACAGTTTCTCTCAGTGAATGACCCATGTAGCTTCTTTTCCACTTATAATTTTAATTCAATTCACCCTTGTCTCTTATTCTTAGTATTTTACCGTTTGTAATGAGCTGATGTATGATGGAGTAATTTATCAGTGATCATAGAGGAAAAGACTATTTTGGTATTCAACTCTTCCAATAGGCATGCATTTTCTTGTACAAAAGCGACATTTCTGATCATCACAAATCTATCAAATCAAGCCACATTTGTAACAAATTTATCCTGTGCATTATGAATCTACCTTCTCTAGTTCTACTCAATTGAAAACCATAAAAGTAAATGTGTAACAATCCAGTAAAAAGATGACTCAAAAATTTGATGACTTTCCAATGTGACACTTCTAGCAGAATTTTTTATTTTAAAAGCAGTTAAATATCAGTATGTAAATTTTTGTTGTTCTATGGTTCCAATAAAGAACAATGTTATTTCCTATATTCAAATGTTACATTATGTGGCCTAGACTACAGTCACACAATTCCTTTAATTTCCCAATGAATATTCTACAATTTAATTGCTGTCTTTCAGGTTTTATTTTTCTGATAAATATTGTTTCATGACTATTCTAGGCTAGTTTTAAATTGTCAGTCATTACTAACATTTAGATAGAGCAAACAAAGATCAACCTTTTGAGTAGTTGCAGAAATCAATCTTGTTGTCTAAAGAATTTTCTTCAACTTCTAACCATTACTGTACTTATTTATATCAAGCTGAGGTATTCATGGTTGGAGAATCTGGAGTATTGGAGTATACAAGGATATTTTTAAGGAGGATATTGTGGCACAATACTTTTTTTACTTGAAAATTTTTATTTAAGTAATTAATTTAGAATATTTTCCCATGATTCATGTTCTTTCTCTCCCCTTTGCCCTCCCTCCCACCCTGTAGCTGACACTCAGTTCCACTGGGTTTTACTTGTGTCATTGATCAAGACCTATTAATAATAGCACTAGGGTGATCATTTAGAGTCTATAGCTCCAGTCATATCCCTATAAACCCGTGTGATCAAGCAGTTGTTTTTCTTCTGTGTTTCTACACCCACAGTTCTTTCTCTCGTTGTGTGGATTGTGTTCTTTCTCATAAGTCCCTCAGAATTGTCCTGGATCATTGCATTGCTGCTAGTAGAGAAGTCCATTACATTCCATTGTGCCACAATGTGTCAGTCTCAGTGTACAATGTTATCCTGGTTCTGATCCTTTTATTCTGCATCAATTCCTGGAGCTAGTTCCAGTTCACATGTAATTCATTATTCCTTTGAGCACAATAGTATTCTACCACATGGCAAAAAATTGGAAAATGAGGGGAATGGCTGAACAAATTGTGGTATATGTTGGTGATGGAATACTATTGTACTCAAAGGAATATCAAAATATCATCACAAAATATTTTTTTCAATTCTCCTCCTTGAAGGCAAGCCAGAAGTGATTTCCCTTCACTAGGCCAGTACATAGCTACTTAGAGACTAAATATATCTCTAAAAATCTATTTATTTATTATTTTATATTTATTTTATTTTATTTATTATTATCTATTTATTTAAGAACTAATAAGGTAAGGATTAGTAAATAGGATGTCCTAAACTAAGGAGTTCTAATTTCTCCACCCAACCTCTTTCACCTCAGGTTAAATTATCTCTTTGTCTTAAATATTCCCTCAAGCTGCTCTCAAACTCCTTAACATTAACTAAAAACCAACAAAAAATTGCTTCTGACTAAATCTAATCTATAGTCCTTATATAAGAGTAAATTATTTATGGTAGAGTATCTCTAAGTAAACAGTCAGTTAGCCGATTGTCTCAAAAGCTAACTGACCAGTGTTGGTCTTTCTACTCTCACAAACAGGTCTCAAAACAGCAGATCTGACAAGTTCTTCTTCATGATGAATTTCCACAGTGAGGAAAGTGAAAACTCTAAGATGATTTCTGAGTTCTCTTTCTTTCCTATCACAGCAGAGCTAATCCCGAGAGCAAAAGCCAAACTGACCCATCTCCTCAGAAGTCAGAGACCAACTGTCAGAACGCTGCTTGCTCTCCTCTCTTCAAAGTTCTAAGCTCATGCACAGGACTGTCTCTTGCCTCATTCACTCTGCAGTTTTAGAGACATCTTTCCAAGATTCCTTATCTTATCAAACCTATTCAATATCTATTTTCTATCTTATTCCTATAATATGAAATTATTCACATTCCCTAATAGCATCTAATATCCTTGAGAGAAGGAATTTTCTTGTTTTTACCTGCATCCCCAGTAATTACACATGATCAATTCTTGATGAATTAAAACATACCATATTTGTAACTGGGTGTCCATTTTAGACAATGAATAGTTTTGCTAATGAAAAGAGAAAAAAAAGGGATAATCAAGAAAAATGATTGAAAATTGCATCCCCACAAAGAAAAGACAGATCCTAAATTGCCAGAGTATGTTTATCCTCATTTCTATGCATGTGACTGAAAAGATTAAATGTCAATAACCAGGAAACCGTAGTCTCTAGGCTTGTTTTCTGAATAAAGAACAATTATTTATGATCTGGTTCAGTATGGATGGCAGAAATTTGGATTTTGGTTCATAACTATGAGATCTAAGTGAAGCTTCTCTGTGAAGATCCACCCCTTTAAACCAGAAAGTTGCCTTTGGGTTTATAGATGGTTCAAGCTGAGAAGAAGTAAGCTCAAAGACTAGTTTATCTCAGGAGAAACTTTTGAGCAGGTCTGAGAAGAGAACTCAAAGCTGTCATGGACACCACTTGCTCAAAAGAAGTGATTGATAGAAAAGGTGTAAACTTCATTGCTTGAGAAAATTTATTTGGAAGAAGAAAGTTTGACTTGCATAAGTATAGACTCCCTGACAGGTTAAAATCTGTTAGACTCCAGTGAAAGGAAAACTTTTAGAATGAATTTGTAGATTCAGGTCTGAAGATTTCTACTTCTGCAGAGGACCAGAAAAGTAAATGTTCTGGAAATATGAGATTGAGTTTCTGCTTTTTTTAGAATAGTGAAACACTGGCTTGATTGCACAGAAGATGAGCATTCTGAGTGGGGCAAGTGAAGCAGCCCCTAAGCTTACGGAAGTATTGTTTAGATTTTTCCTCAAGGATGATAAAGGATATCTAAGCTGATAGTCCCAAGTTATGCATTGCCCCTGGGACATAGGTGCCCCATTCATGTTTCCCTCTTTTAAATTAGTTCTGGGTATACTATCTCTCCATTCATGGACACTATCCATTGGCAACAGAGCATATTTTGACTTATAATTGGGAAGTCATGTTGCATTATCATTATTCATTATTGTATTTATCCTTATTAATTATCCTTATTATTTAAGTTCCATTTTGGAAATATTTCTCATTGTGAGGTAATAACATTTGTCAAATCACTAGTGAATTCTCAGGAGTTAGTGTGCAGTAGGAGAGCAGTCATCACAACAAGATTAGTCTCAGAAACCTGAGAGTAAGTGAAAGTAGGTGAGAAACCCCTGTCCTTCCAAGGTGGGTGCAATTTAGATAAATAAGTTAGCCCAGAGACAGAGAGCCTAGAAAGAAGGGGGTTTGTATCTACATTCATGTTACATATGCTACATATGAATACTTTATTTCTCCCATCTTTTAAAATAAATTAGTGAATATTTTTTCTAATTATTCACCATTTTATACTTTCTTTATACTAATAGTCAATAATCATATGGTGGTTGAGAATTAAAAAAAATAAACAACCACAACCACAACTAAAAATAGCGGTTTAGTATTTAAACAATACTTCTGTCTTGAAGCATTTATTTTGAAGGCTTTGTACTAGTAGCTTTAGCTATCGTTGAGAGAGACAGAGAGAGAGAGAGAGAGAGAGAGAGAGAGAGAGAGAGAGAGAGAGAGAGATCACATGGTCACCTTACTGAGCCTAACTCAAAACTGCTTCCATACTTCCCCATCTTTAGTTCCAAGTGGTACATGCATGGGCATAAGCAGCTGGCTAGCCTCAAGATAAACAGCATATACCAAGTGTTAAAGGCTCCAGAGAAGGGAAAGAGAGAGACTCCATCTGGCAAAGGAGACGGAGAGAACTTCCTCTGCCCCTTCCAGTTTCCCCCATTCCTCCTTGGACTCTGACTGGACCTCAGTAGATGTCTTAACTTCAGCATCTTCCATATGCCAGGACACCACAGGACTTCTGGCACCCTGCCATGGTACACAAGCAGGGTCAGCCAAAAGGTGGGGCTGATATCAACCAAATTTACACATGGAATAAGGGGATACAATTTATATTATATCTACACAGAAGAGAAAGCTCATCAGACATTTATTTAGTGCCTAATAAGTGCCAGCCACTGTGCTCAGTGAAAGGAATGTGAATATAAAAATAAAACAATCATTGTTAAGCAGTTTATATTTTAATAGAGCAGAAATAGACATATATAAGTGTATACAAAAGAAACCCTTTAAGGCTGCACTTTGTTCTACTCATTCAGCCACTTTTTCAAAAATCTACAAATAGAAGAGATGATTTCTTAAGTTTATTGAGCACTGGTAAGACCAAGTCGCTTGTTATCACTAAAAGACTAGTCACTCCTTTACCCCCATGGACTCTCAGGTAACTGAATTTATTCAGTATTTAGAACAGGGCAGAACATGTGCAAAATAAAAGCAAAGATTAGGTGGCTATGTAACATTTCCCTGCTTTGTACCACTACGTATTCTGTGAGCCAGAAATATAGAAGTATTCTGATAGATTGACATGGTTATTTGCAGGGCATCAGTAGCTCAGACTTGAATGCCTAAAATAAAGAAATTGGTTTCCGGCCACTTTTACCTAAGCAGTACCAAAGACTGCCAGCTCAACTCAAGGTTTCCTTAGGCAAAGTTGATTATCTATTGTGGCTTTATTGTTCTCCTGACCTGATATTCTTGTGTTGCCTCTGGGTTTATTTTTCAGCTAAACCTTCTTTTGAAGGCTATAATAGAAATGGAGCACTTTCATGATTCGTGTCACTCTAGAAATATAACATAAGCTAAGGACGGAGATGATAAAGTGATGAAGTAATGTTTGCATTGTATTGCTGAACTTCCAGGGAAATGAAATTTCACCATTCAGTTCTCATTCTCTATGGGCCAGTGTTATTTACTTCTGTATTTAGGTTCATTTTCAGAGTTCAGGGTACTGGCAAAACAACATAAATTGAAACTTGCTCTGAGCTTATCTCTGGGGTTAGCTCTTCAAAGGACTCCAGGATAATGGTAGCTATTTCAAGTTGGTTCCACTGCGAGTGAATCAGTGAACTGGTGCTTATCTCTTGGATGAAATGACACTCAAGGTCCATTTATTTTTTGAACAGGAATTGAACAAGTAAAATTTAGAATTCCACAAAATGGTCAAAAACTAGACTAGATCTAGAAGGAGACTCAGCTATTGACGGAGAGATAGCAGTCTGGCAATATTATTGGTCCACTGCCAAAAATTGGCATTCCACCTTAAGAAATATGTATATGGAATAGTCATGATTGGTTGTAAACAGTAAACAACCCAAATTATACTTTTGAGAACAATTTAAGACTTTGATTTTAAAATTAGGTGAATACTATCTTTAACAACTAGCTAGCTTCTTCCACTAACTGTATATCTACTGAACATACATCATTAGAATTTTAATTTTTGCCCTTTATTTGGGCAGAAAAAATATTTTCTTTCTGTTATTTGCTTCCATGGTACTTAGCTTAGTGAATGGCCCATAGTCTTAACAAACTGCTGGTGTAGGTGATGGCGCTCTTGTTTTATTCAGTTACATGTAGAAACAAGTTTTGACAATGGTTTCAAGAATATTAGGATTCAGATTTTTCCCCTCCCTTCCTTGCCCCCCTTCCAAAGGCAGTAAACAATCTGATAGAGTTTATACCAGTGCTTTCATGCAATACATATTTTCATATTGCTCATGCCATGGGAGAAGACACATATCACACATATAATAAAAATTTCTTGATGAAAATAAAGTGGAAGATGGCATGCTTTGATCTGCAATCAGATTCCAACACTTCCTTCTTTGACTGTGGATAGCAATTTTTTAGCATAGGCTTCTTGGGGATATCTTGGGAACTTGCTTTGATGATAAAAGTTTAGTCCTTCACAGTCGGTCATTGTATAATATTTCTGTTTCTGTATATATTGTTCTCCTGGTTCTGCTTGCTTTATTTTGCATCAGTTCATATTCTCTTCCAGGCTTTTTGTAACTCATCCTGTTCATCATTTCTTATAGTGCAACAGTATTCAGTTATAACTATATACTACTTCTTGTTCATCCATACCCCAAGTGACGGACAACTCCTCAATTTCCAAATCTTTGCCATTACAAAAAGATCTGGTAAAAATATTTTTGTACAGCAAGCCCTTTTCCCTTAACTCTGATCTTTTGGGTATATAAAACCAGTAATTGTAGTTTTGAGGCTCTCTAAGTGCACTTCCAAAATGCTCTCCAGAACAGTATTCTATATTGTCTAGAGTTATTTTGAATGGAATTCTCTTTTGTATCTCATGCTACTAGACTTTGTTGTCTATAAATAGAAATGCTAATAATTTATGTGGATTTATTTTATATCCTATAACTTTGCAAAAGTTGTAAATTATTCTATTAGTTTTTTTTTATTTATTCTCTAAGTTTCTTTTGGTATACCTTCATATTCTGTTCATCAGTCCTGTGGAAAGGAAACTAGACTAACAGTTTGTGTGGGGGAAGGGGCAACTGGGAGTGGCAGTTGGGTCTTGTGACTAGTCCTGCCTTCCTGCCGGGAGAGAACTTGCGTCCTGGTATTGGAGGAAAGAGGAACTTGTTCAGCCCAGTCTGGAGTGGCATGCTCTTCTTGGTTCAGCAAACAAACAAAAAACAAACCTTCCATTTATCCCCATTTTTCCCAATCCTATTTCCTTTCCCAATAAATATTACAGTCCCAGCTATTCCAAGCTCCTGCTATAAACCATTCTCAATTTCTCACTTCCACACTGTGCAAAGAGTAATAACTTTGTTTTCTCCTCCAATTTTATTTGTCATATATTACCTTGTATACTTATTTTACATCATTTATCAAGTATGTCATTCTCAGTGATATGCTATAGATTGCATCACTAAACATTTTTCTGGTGTCCTTTGAGTCATCTAGAATTTTTTTTCTGAGATAACAATGTTCCATGTTCCAAAGGCACATGCTATATTAAGTATTTTAATTGTTCATTAATATTGGTTTAATAAATAATTATAATATATATAAATAATTATGCTAGATTAATATTGGTAAAAAAGATGATCTTCCTAACTTTAGGGGAACAAGTAATTAGAAATTATGAAAAAAACTGAGAAGTTTCATAAGTGTGATCCAACTCAAATTCTTCTTCCTATCCCTTGCATCATTCAAGGAAATTCTTTTAACATAAAGATTATGCATGAACTCATTCCTCAATGGTCAGAGTACTTATACTTTGTCATTTTCTTTCCTCCAGTATTTCAAAAACATCATTTGTCATTGTACAAATGCCATTACCTCACTCTATCTCAAATCAATCTTAACCCCTCTTCTCAATGTCCCACTCCAGATATACTTACCCTTTCTACTGTATTTTCTTTAGTGGTTGTTTCATAGATAAAAATGTGCTTTAACCTCAAAGTTTTTCAGTTTCTCATTCCCACTATTATCTGGCTCTCTCATAATGACACTGCCATCCTGGTCAGATTTTCAAGGATTAGATAATCTTTCAGTCATTCTCCAAGACTCATTGTTCATGGTGTGGAAGTTGGAACTTTCCTTATTCTCACTCCTACTTCTACATTCACCTATTACAATCAACACTGGGTATCTCTCTTCCTTGGAAGTTCGCACAATTTATATCTATCACCCAATAAAAATTCTGGAAAATTTTTACTATAGCCCTCAAAGATATTTCTTCTTTCTTCTATGAATTCAATGCCTGGCTTATAGGTTCTATGCCAAATCTTGCCTGATGTTTGGAGACTTCAAAATATATACATAATTATTCATATGAATACATATTTACATATCTATTTTTTCAAAACCATGAAATTTTTAGTTTCTCAACCTATTTCCCATCACTTACTCCACTCTATTTCAGTTACATAGAGAAATGATCATACTCTTGTTCTCACCATCATTCACCTGTCCTGTTCCCATGTACATAAAGTTAATGATCCTTTTATCTGATTACAATCTCTTATTATCCTAGAACACAGCTCTTCCTTTAGTGGGAAGATTGAATTATAATCCCCAGTCTATTTTTAGATTTTAATCCCTAAAACTATTAACTCAGTATTTAAAGTAGATCTACCCATCTTAACTACTAAAGGTGCAAACTAATTACAAAAGGTGTGATCTAACAAAAAAAAGTATAATCTAACCAAAAAAAGGTGTGAACACCCATTTCATACATTGAATGGGCAGTTCTGGAGAGGAACATCTGCTGTGATTGATAGACTTAAAATTTGAGGGAGTTGACACAAGAGAAAAAGTTCTTTAGAGGACCACAGAGGCCAGATAAATATATTGAAGAACTCTGACTTGGAGTTGGACTGGAGGATCAGTCTCTCGAGCTTGGAGTAAAGAAGAGTCACTCAGGGGAAAGACTGGAAGACAGACACTCAGACTTGGCTGAGGAACTGGACCCCTGGAGGAACTCATGCAGGAGACATCAGACTGCTTTCCTTTTAGATGGTCTCCATGGGAGTAAAAGGTTGACTTAGTTTTCCTGGCTTTCTGGAGATGTGAACCTCTGACAAAGATCCATCATCTTGAGACTCTTTTTTCTTGATTAAGGCCTTAGAATTTCTACCTGGCTCTGAGGAAGCCAGAGCTCTCTCTCTCCCCTTTAATCTCTTCCTTAATATCTTCCCTCTATTGTAAATAAAACCACCATAAATTCCATTCTACTTTAGTAATTCATTTTGGGATTTAGTAATTAAATCCCTGGATACCACAAAACTAATTATTCAAGTCCAACCACAAATAAATTTAACACCTCTAACTTTAATCTTCATATTAATCATGATTTCCAAATTCTTATACACTTCAAAGTATTCTTAAAACATTAGCCCTCCATTGCATTATACTCTCCTTCTTTATTTCCACCTCTTGATGGAAAAGGTTCATTTCTTCACTCAAATCCTTTATTACCTTGTCTTATCACTCATCATTCCTTGAAAACTCATAATCTTGCATTATTCTCACCATCTTCTACCTCTATGCACATGCTGAGGAACTAATATGGATCTCAACTATAAATTTGTTATAAAAGTTCAAATGGGCCTTCATCACAGCTAGACAACCTATTTTCTACCTCCCTTGGCTTTTTTGCTTTCCAACTCATCACAGCAGCTATTAGAAGTATTTTCCTCTCTACTCAAACTTCCTGTGGCATACCCTCTCTTAACCTAGTATCTTGTCTTATATTTTACCAAAATGTGAAGATATTTATGAATAGTTCCATTTTCTCCACAATATAAATGCTGCCTTCATAACCCCCCCATCTAATATGCATGGAATTTCCTGTTCCTTCACCAAAACCAACTCATATTCCTTCACCAAAACAAACTTCCTTATTCAAAATCCTTATATTTTTCAGAGGAATACTCCCTCTCTTATCTCATCTTTTTGACTCTACATTCTCTTTCTATTGGTTGCTTCCATGTTACTTAAAACATACTCATGTCTTACCTGTACTAAAAAATAATTAAATCAATAATTAAAAACCAAAATAATCAGGCCTTATTGGATTTTACTGTCCCTGCTAGCTATTATCCTCCATTTCTTCTCCTTTCATGTCTAAACTCCTTGGTCCCTTAGAAAGAAGTATGAATTAATATAACTATATCCTTTCCTCTCATTATCTTTTAAATTCCTTGTAGTCTGGCTTCCAATTGCTTATTCTAAAATTACCAATTAATTTCCTAATTGTCCCATCTAATGGCCTTTTCTCAATTAGAATTCTTGGCTTCTATTTAGTTAACAATCACCACTTCTCCTGAATATTCTTTAATTTCTAAGTTCTCCTGCCACTTCTTTCTCCTCATTCTTTTGTTATTGATCTATGTGAGGCAGGCCTAACAATAGCAATGTATTATTAAGGTAATTCTTTCTTGGGTGGGGATTAGACCCTTGCAAACAAAAGTAGTTTAACTTTGCCCTTGCAGAGCAAAAATATGCAATAGCTATACAGTGGCATTTGACTTGAGCATGGGAAGGCTCAAAATCCCTCATCTCCTTGTGGTAACTCATGTAGTAAACAGGTCATTAGGCAAGATATGGTGATTTGGGTTATCTCAGACACAAAATCTGAAAAGCAAGACTGGGACATTTTATACCTTAAGGTGATCAGAATCTGTGTCAAAGAAGCCAGGGCCAATTAGACCTTCTCAAGATTTTTGTCTGAAGACATTTTCTAAAAATAATTAAGTTTTAGATTTTATTTTATTATTATGCAAATCGCATGTCTATATTGGTCATTGTTGTAAGAGCAAAGTCATACATAACAAAACCCCCAAATAAAACCAAAAGTACACTGATGTGAAACATGACTCCAACAGTTCTGAAGTTAGATAGCATTCTCCTTCATCAGTCTTTCAGGATTGCCCCAGATCAGTGCTTTGCTGAGAGTTGGCAAGTTTTAACTGATAATTATCATTCAATATTGCTGTTATGGTGTACAATGTTCTCTCAGTTCTGTTTATTTTGCTCTGCATAAGTTCCTACAAATCTTTCAAGCTTTTTCTGAAATTATCTTGATTTTCATTTCTTATAGCTCAATAGTATTCCATTACTAACATACCACAATTTGTTCAGTCATTTCACAATTGATGTACATCCTACCAATTTTCAAGTTTTTGCCACTTCAAAAACAGCAGCTATTAATAATTTTGTATTAGTAAATTCCCTCCCCTTTCTTATATTCTCTTTGGGATAAAGACCCAGTAGAGCCATTGCCAGATCAAAAGGTATGCACAGTTTTATAGTCCTTGGTTATCGTTTCAAATTGTCCACCAGAATGGTTGGATCAATTCACAACTCCACCAACAATGCATTAGGTGCCAAATTTGCTACATCCCCTTCAATATTTAATACTTTCCTTTATTGCCATATTGGCCAATCTGATAGGTATGAAGCAATACCTCAGAGTTGTTTTAGTTTGGATTTCCCTAATACTGATTGATTTAGAACATTTTTGTATTTGGTTATCCATGGCTTTGATTTCTTTATTTGAAAATTGCTAATTCATATCCTTTGACCAGTTGTCAGTTGGGGAAAGGTTTGTATTCTTTTAAATTTGACTTATTTGTAAATTTGAGAGATTAGACCATCAGAGACATTTCTTATAAAAAAATTTCCTCGGTTTGTTGTTTTACTTCTAATCTTGATTAGATTAGTTTTGTTTGTGCAAAGCTTTTTAATTTAATATAATCAAAATTATTAATTTTATGTCTTATAATACTCTCTATCTCTTTTCACATTTTATCTCTCTTCACATTCTATCTCTCCCTTCCTTCTTCTCTTGGGACAATCCTCTTTTTCACTCCCTTGAATTTTTTTTTTTTGTATATCATATCATTCTAATCAAATCTAATCTAAGCTTTCTTCCTGACTCTCTACATGTACTCCTTCTAACAACAAAATTAATAATAAGAATTTTTCAAGAATTACAAATATCCTCTTTCCATGTAGGCCTATATACAGTTTGACTTTGTTGAGTCCCTTAAATTTTCTTTTCTCTTATTTATCTTTTTAGACTTCTCTTGGGTTTTGTGCTTGACCTTCAATCTTTCTATTTAGGTTTGGTCTTTTCATCAGGAATACTTGGAAATCTTCTATTTTATTGAATGACTATTTTTTCTCTGAAAGAATATACTCAATTTTGGTAGAGAGGTGACTCTGGGTTGTAAATAAACCTAGATCTTTCACCTTCCGGAATATCATATTTCATGCCTTCTAGTCCTTTACAGTGTAGGCCAATAAATCCTGTATAATCCTGACTGTAGCTTCATGTTTTTTAAATTGTTTCTTTCTGACTGCTTACTTTATTTTCTCACTTACTTGGGAGGACTCTTGAATTTAGGTATTTTATTTCTTGGAGTTTTCATTTGAGGATTTCTTTTTTTGAGGTGATCTTTGGATTACTTCAACTTTTATTTTACTCTCATGTTCAAGAATATTTGGGCAATTTTATTTGATAATTTCTTGTGTTATAATGCCCAGATTTTTTTAATCATGTTTTTCAAGTGGTCCAATAATTCTTAAATTATCTCTCCTGAATCTATTTCTAGGTCAGTTGTTTTTTCAATAAGATATTTCACATTTTGTTTGGGTTTTTTTTGTTTTTTTTTGTTGTTTTTTATTCCTTTGATTTTGTTTTATTGCTTCTTGATGTCTCGTAGAGTTATTAGCTTCTAGTTGCTCAATTTTAATGTTTAAGGAATAATTTCTTTGATGAGATTTTTATCTTCCTTTTTCCATTTGGCCCATTTCTTTTTGCATTGCTTTCATTTCTCTTCCTCATTTTTCCTCTGCCTCTCAGTTGATTTTTGAAATCACTTTTTAAGCTCTTACATAATTTGAGTCAAATTCATATATTTATTTGGGACTTTGCATGTGTTTGCTTTACTTTCACTGTCATGAATTTTAGATTTACTCCACCCTGCTTAGTCTTTAGAATTTTAGGAACCAGAAATATATACATCCCAACTTAAGGATTAACTGTGGGGGAGGATGGTCTATGACCCACGTGTGCTAGCAAGTGACAAATCAGGAATGAATGACTGACCAAAGACAAGTTTAAGCCACCATTGGTACATGTGAGACACAGGAAGGGATGTAAAGTACTGCCTTTATATTTTGTGTCACTTCCTTTGAGAGGGAGCTTTTGCAAACTTTGGCGGTGGAACTTGAGTTGGAGGAGCTGGAAACGTGGGTCCTGAGACTACTTCCCTTAGGTGACCATGTGGTGAAGGATAAGGATGACTCCCCTTTCCCTTGTCCTTTCTGAAGGCACTAACCTCGGAGGAGGCCCCTCATCTTGGAGAAGGCCCCTTGGCTGGAAGCCAAGCTAGATTTAATCTTCTGAGAAGGCCCTTTGGTTGAGGCCTCTGAACTCCCCCTGGCTCAGGCCAGGCCAGAGCAGATCTTCCCTTTCTCTCTCTCTCTCTCCCTCATTCTTAATTTCTTCCTTCAATTGTAAATAATCCACCATAAAATTCCATTCTGACTTGAATATTTCATACAGATTTGGAATTTAAATTTCTGGTGATCACTAAAATTATATTCAGGCTCAACCCTAAAAATTTACCCTTAACACTGTCCCCTTCCATATCTATACCTTGCTCTTTGTTTCCATAAAATATATATATATATATATATATATATATATATATATATATATATATATATATATATATATATATATATATGGTTAGTATTTTTTAATGTTTGCTCAGTTTCCCAGCCACCTTCTTGTCATTGTCTTTTATTTTAAAGTTAGGTTCTATTTTCAGGGATAATAAACTTCAGTTCCTCCTTGATGCTACTAAGATTAATTTCTGGGTTTCTGTAAATTTCAGTTCTTATAAGATGATATGATGGCTTGTTGGACGGGAACTCTGAGAGCTACCTTCCACTACTGATTCAATTACCCCAAGAGACTGCTGATGGCTCAAATTCTAGCGAGTGTAGGCTTTTAGTTATTACTCTGGGCTTGATCAGGTCAGTCACACAGTACATAGAAGACTGTCCTGCACTAGGGCTCCACCTTCAGCTTTGGCAAGAATCAGCCAGGATCCCTCAAGGCAACAGTCTGGAAACTTCCTATGCCAGGTTTAGGGGACCCAGGTCTTTATCTACTGACTCCCCCAAATTGGGATTCAGGTGTTCACCACAAGCTCTTGGCGCTCTTTGCCTCACTCTGGTCCCATATAGATCAGACTGTGCATAACAGACTCCCCCAGTCTAGAATTCTAGAGCTGAAGTTTTGATTGAAACTTTAAAAGATTGGGTTGGGAAGATGGCGGCTTAGAGAAAGCTGAAGTTCAGATCTCCGGAAAACCCTTCCCGACCGATCTCAAACTAGAAGCTCCTAAGGCGCCGAAATTCAAAACGATCAACAGCACAGACCCTGGGAACCCTCCTCCTGGACCTGGACCCGGTTCAAAAGGTACGGCTCCCCTTAAAAGCCAGAACCCGAGATCCCTCGGACCTCAGGGGTAGGAGCGCAGAGTCCAAGGCTCCCGGAAGCGGCAGCCGCGCCGGGCTCAGAGAGCAGGGTCTGAGGAACAACAACCCTCAGGGTCTTCTACCCAAGTCCCAGTCCGGGTGAAAGTTACTGCCTGGGGCTTCCACTGCAGAGAGCCGGTCGGTCCGGGTGAAAGTTACTGCCTGGGGCCTCCACTGCAAAGAGCTGGTCGGTCCGGGTGAAAGTTACTGCCTGGGGCCTCCGCTGCAGAGAGCTGGTCAAAACAACAGCAACCCTCAGGGCGGGCAAGACAGCCTCACGGGCTGGATCCTGCTATCCAAGTCTCAGTGAAAGTCTGTGCTCTCGGAGCTTGGGGAAGCGGCAGCCCATCCCCCCGCAGGCCGAGGAAACAGCCTCACGGCCAGGGATTCTGAAGGCAACTTCCGGAAATCGAGCCAGGGGGAGAGTGTGGCCTCGTGGTCCGACCCTTCCATTCCAGTTCCAGTGAGGCATATTCAGTTTAACCCAGGGAACGCTCATAGGACCAACATCTGCCCAGGACTAAAGCCTCTGATCACCAGACAAAGACAAGAAAAGCCAATCCTCCACGTTCAGAGATGACAAACTCCACAGAAGCACAGAAGCCCCAAAATACCAAGAAAAATAAGAAGAAAGGGGCGACTCTGGACACATTCTATGGAGCCAAAATACAAAATACAGAGCAGATAGAAGAAGATATACAAGAAAATTCTCCAAAATCTTCCAAAGGAAATAGAAACTCTCCACAAACCCATGAAGAATTTGAATCAGAAAGGACCAAAAAGATGGAAGCCCTCTGGGAGGAAAAGTGGGAAATGATGCAAAAGAAATTCACGCATCTACAAAACCAGTTTGACCAAACTGTAAAAGAAAACCAGGCTTTAAAGCAAGAACTAATAAAGCAAAGCCAAAACACCAAGAAATTAGAAGAGAACATAAAATATCTCACCGACAAGGTGATAGATCTGGAAAACAGGGGGAGAAGAGAAAATTTAAGAATAATTGGACTCCCAGAAAAGCCAGAAATAAACACCAAACTGGACATGGTGATACAAGATATAATCAAAGAAAATTGCCCAGAGATTCTAGAACAAGGGGGCAATACATCCACTGACAGAGCTCACAGAACACCTTCTACACTAAACCCCCAAAAGACAACTCCCAGGAATGTAATTGCCAAATTCCAAAGCTATCAAACAAAAGAAAAAATCCTACAGGAAGCCAGAAAAAGACAATTTAGATATAAAGGAATGCCAATCAGGGTCACACAAGACCTTGCAAGTTCTACGCTGAATGATCGTAAGGCATGGAACATGATCTTCAGAAAGGCAAGAGAGCTGGGTCTCCAACCAAGAATCAGCTACCCAGCAAAACTGACTATATACTTCCAAGGGAAAGTATGGGCATTCAACAAAATAGAAGACTTCCAACTTTTTGCAAAAAAAAGACCAGAGCTCTGTGGAAAGTTTGATACCGAAAATCAAAGAGCAAGGAATACCTGAAAAGGTAAATATTAAGGAAAGGGGGAAAATGTTATCTTCTTTTACTCAAACTCTCTTCTATAAGGACTACATTTATATCAACCTATGTATACTAATATGTGGGGAAAATATAATGTATAAATAGGGGGTAAAGAAAGACCAAATAGAATAATGGTTCTCATACAAAGATTCACAGGGGAAGGGGAGGGGAAGAAAACTCCTATAAAAAGGAGAGGAAGAGAGGGGGGGGTTTACTTAAACCTCAATCTCAGGGAAATCAACTCTGAGAGGGAAAAACATCCAGATCCATTGGGATCTTGAATTCTATCTTACCCAACAAGGGTAAGGAGAAGGGAAAACCAAGGGGGGGAGGGGGAGAGGGAGAACAAAAAGGGAGGGAAAGAGAGGGGGGAGGAGGAGGGAACAAAAAGGGAGGGACTAAAAAGGGAAACATCAAGGGAGGGGACAAGGGGGACTGATTCAAAGTAAATCACTGGACTAAAAGGTAGAGCCGAAGAAGAAAAGGTTAGAATTAGGGAAGGCAATCAAAATGCCAGGGAGTCCACAAATGACAATCATAACTTTGAACATGAATGGGATGAACTCACCCATAAAACATAGACGAATAGCAGAATGGATTAGAATCCAAAACCCTACCATATGTTGTCTTCAAGAAACACACATGAGGCGGGTTGACACCCACAAGGTCAGAATTAAAGGATGGAGTAAGACCTTCTGGGCCTCAACTGATAGAAAGAAGGCAGGAGTGGTAATCATGATATCTGATAAAGCCAATGCAAAAATAGACCTGATCAAAAGGGATAGGGAAGGTAATTATATTTTGTTAAAAGGGACTCTAGACAATGAGGAAATATCATTAATCAACATGTATGCACCAAATAATATAGCACCCAAATTTCTAATGGAGAAACTAGGAGAATTGAAGGAAGAAATAGACAATAAAACCATACTAGTGGGAGACTTAAACCAACCATTATCAAATTTAGATAAATCAAATCAAAAAATAAATAAGAAAGAGGTAAAAGAAGTGAATGAAATCTTAGAAAAATTAGAATTAATAGACATATGGAGAAAAATAAATAGGGATAAAAAGGAATACACCTTCTTCTCAGCACCACATGGCACATTCACAAAAATTGACCATACATTAGGTCACAGAAACATAGCACACAAATGCAAAAAAGCAGAAATAATGAATGCAGCCTTCTCAGATCACAAGGCAATAAAAATAATGATTAGTAATGGTACATGGAAAACCAAATCTAAAACCAATTGGAAATTAAACAATATGATACTCCAAAACCATTTAGCTAAAGAAGAAATCATAGAAACAATTAATAATTTCATCAAGGAAAATGACAATGGCGAAACATCCTTTCAAACCTTTTGGGATGCAGCCAAAGCGGTAATCAGAGGCAAATTCATATCCCTGAAAGCTCATATTAACAAACAAGGGAGAGCAGAGATCAATCAATTGGAAATGCAATTGAAAAAACTCGAAAGCGATCAAATTAAAAACCCCCAGCAGAAAACCAAATTAGAAATCCTAAAAATTAAGGCAGAAATTAATAAAATCAAAGTGATAGAACTATTGATTTAATAAATAAGACAAGAAGCTGGTACTTTGAAAAAACAAACAAAATAGACAAAGTACTGGTCAATCTAATTAAAAAAAGGAAGGAAGAAAAGCAAATTCACAGCATTAAAGATGAAAAGGGGGACAGCACCTCCAATGAGGAGGAAATTAAGGCAATCATTCGAAATTACTTTGCCCAATTATATGGCAATAAATACACCAATTTAGGAGAAATGGATGAATATATACAAAAATACAAACTGCCTAGACTAACAGAAGAGGAAATAGAATTCTTAAATAATCCCATATCAGAAATTGAAATCCATCAAGCCATCAAAGAACTTCCTAAGAAAAAATCCCCAGGGCCTGATGGATTCACCTGTGAATTCTATCAAACATTCAGAGAACAGTTAACCCCAATACTATACAAACTATTTGACATAATAAGCAAAGAGGGAGTTCTACCAAACTCCTTTTATGACACAAACATGGTACTGATTCCAAAACCAGGCAGGTCAAAAACAGAGAAAGAAAACTATAGACCAATCTCCCTAATGAATATAGATGCAAAAATTTTAAATAGGATACTAGCAAAAAGACTCCAGCAAGTGATCAGAAGGATCATTCACCATGATCAAGTAGGATTCATACCAGGGATGCAGGGCTGGTTCAACATTAGGAAAACCATCCACATAATTGACCACATCAACAAGCAAACTAGCAAGAACCACATGATTATCTCAATAGATGCAGAAAAAGCCTTTGATAAAATACAACACCCATTCCTATTAAAAACACTAGAAAGCATAGGAATAGAAGTGTCATTCCTAAAAATAATAAACAGTATATATCTAAAACCAACAGCTAATATCATCTGCAATGGGGATAAACTAGATGCATTCCCAATAAGATCAGGAGTGAAACAAGGATGCCCATTATCACCTCTACTATTTGACATTGTACTAGAAACACTAGCAGTAGCAATTAGAGAAGACAAAGAAATTGAAGGCATCAGAATAGGCAAGGAGGAGACCAAGTTATCACTCTTTGCGGATGACATGATGGTCTACTTAAAGAATCCTAGAGATTCAACCAAAAAGCTAATTGAAATAATCAACAACTTTAGCAAAGTTGCAGGATACAAAATAAACCCACATAAATCATCAGCTTTTCTATATATCTCCAACACAGCTCAGCAGCAAGAACTAGAAAGAGAAATCCCATTCAAAATCACCTTAGACAAAATAAAATACCTAGGAATCTATCTCCCAAGACAAACACAGGAACTATATGAACACAACTACAAAACACTCGCCACACAACTAAAACTAGACTTGAACAATTGGAAAAACATTAACTGCTCATGGATAGGACGAGCCAATATAATAAAAATGACCATCCTACCCAAACTTATTTATCTATTTAGTGCCATACCCATTGAACTACCAAAATACTTCTTCACTGATTTAGAAAAAACCATAACAAAGTTCATTTGGAAGAACAAAAGATCAAGGATATCCAGGGAAATAATGAAAAAAAACACATATGATGGGGGCCTTGCAGTCCCAGACCTCAAACTATATTACAAAGCAGCAGTCATCAAAACAATTTGGTACTGGCTAAGAAACAGAAAGGAAGATCAGTGGAATAGACTGAGGGAAAACGACCTCAGCAAGACAGTATACGATAAACCCAAAGATCCCAGCTTTTGGGACAAAAATCCACTATTCGATAAAAACTGCTGGGAAAATTGGAAGACAGTGTGGGAGAGACTAGGAATAGATCAACACCTCACACCCTACACCAAGATAAATTCAAAATGGGTGAGTGACTTAAACATAAAGAAGGAAACCATAAGTAAATTGGGTAAACACAGAATAGTATACATGTCAGACCTTTGGGAGGGGAAAGGCTTTAAAACCAAGCAAGATATAGAAAGAATCACAAAATGTAAAATAAATAATTTTGACTACATCAAACTAAAAAGCTTTTGTACAAACAAAACCAATATAACTAAAATCAGAAGGGAAACAACAAATTGGGAAAAAATCTTCATAGAAACCTCTGACAAAGGTTTAATTACTCATATTTATAATGAGCTAAATCAATTGTACAAAAAATCAAGCCATTCTCCAATTGATAAATGGGCAAGGGAAATGGATAGGCAGTTCTCAGATAAAGAAATCAAAACTATTAACAAGCACATGAAGAAGTGTTCTACATCTCTTATAATCAGAGAGATGCAAATCAAAACAACTCTGAGGTATCACCTCACACCTAGCAGATTGGCTAACATAACAGCAAAGGAAAGTAATGAATGCTGGAGGGGATGTGGCAAAGTAGGGACATTAATTCATTGCTGGTGGAGTTGTGAACTGATCCAACCATTCTGGAGGGCAATTTGGAACTATGCCCAAAGGGCGACAAAAGAATATCTACCCTTTGACCCAGCCATAGCACTGCTGGGTCTGTACCCCAAAGAGATAATGGACACAAAGACTTGTACAAAAATATTCATAGCTGCGCTCTTTGTGGTGGCCCAAAACTGGAAAACGAGGGGATGCCCATCAATTGGGGAATGGCTGAACAAACTGTGGTATATGTTGGTGATGGAATACTATTGTGCTCAAAGGAATAATAAAGTGGAGAAGTTCCATGGAGACTGGAACAACCTCCAGGAAGTGATGCAGAGCGAGAGGAGCAGAACCAGGAGAACATTGTACACAGAGACTAATACACTGTGGTATAATCGAACGTAATGGACTTCTCCATTAGGGGCGGTGTAATGTCCCTGAACAACTTTCAGGGATCCAGGAGAAAAAAAACACCATTCATAAGCAAAGGATAAACTATGGGAGTGGAAACACCGAGAAAAAGCAACTGCCTGAATACAGAGGTTGAGGGGACATGACAGAGGATAGACTTTAAATGAACACTCTAATGCAAATACTATCAACAAAGCAATGGGTTCAAATCAAGAAAACATCTAATGCCCAGTGGACTTACGCGTCGGCTATGGGGGGTGGGGAGGAGGAAAAGAAAATGATCTATGTCTTTAACGAATAATGCTTGGAAATGATCAAATAAAATATATTTAAAAAAAAAAAAAGATTGGGTTGGACTACTGTTAGCCCAGGCATAGTCTAGAGGTCTGATTTTTGGCTTGGACCCAGGTCCAAAACCTGGCACAGTAGATGTGGGGTGGTGAGGGGTGATTTGCTTTTGGCTTTATCCTTATTCCTTGATGGAGCCTCCTCCTGGCTGTGTAACCCTTTCACTCTATTGTTTTACATGTTTTCTGCCCTTCTTTCAAGTTGTTCTCTTTGTGAAAGTTGCTTCACTCTGTCACCTTGTTGGTTCTTTCACTCCTATATTAATTTTGTGGCATTATTTTATTATTTTTGGAGAGAATTCTCAAAGTGGTTCCAAGTTTTGCTGCTTCTATGCCACCATCTTGTCTTTTTTTCCACTTTAATTCTTGAGATATTTTATTTGGGTACAGACAGAAGACACTATAATTAAGACAAATAGAGGAAGAATTCCTCTGAGATAAGATTATAATTGGGACTTTAAGGAATTGTAAAGATTAAAATTAATATCCAATACTCAAAGTATTATATTTAATAATGTTTATTAAATATTTAACTCAAAGTATACGGAAGTAAAGTTAGCTAAAACCCCAGAGCGCTCCTCTCTCCTCCACCTGGATCCAAAGAGGATGGGCCATGCCTAACCAAAACCAAATAGGAAATCAACATAATGACACAAGTACAGGAAATGGAAAAGGGAATTGTAGTCCCTAGGGTTCAAGATTCCAATCCATATAGAATCCAGAATTGAGTAAGTGGAGCAGAGGACATTTAGGCTGATTCCAGACTCAGCCTACACTGAGAAGCTGTTGTTGATTCTGGGAGAATGGATGAGTCATTTTTCTTCAGACAGGTTGCAGGATTTGAGAGATAGGAAAAAATCCAGGATGACTTCTACTCTATCAGCCTGAGGGACTGGGAAAATGTCTTGCTCTTTAGAGGAATTGATAGGTGGTGGAGGCTTAAGAGAGACAATGAGATCTTAGATAAATGGAACTAAAATTTTTGCTGGAATCTGGTTTAGATATCTTTGCCATCAAATATATTTTCACATCTCTCACTCATATAGAACATATTCTTGACCATTATCATTAATGTTGAGCTGCCAATAGTATAGATTCTTTTTTCTGGATATATTTGATCAGGTCTGGCTACCCTTCCTTTCACATGATAAATCATATCCTGGGATGACAGGATTCAAATCATCCCAATGAAAGGCTAAATATGAAGTTAATAGCAATGATGATTGTCTTGATAAAAGGTATTATAAAAACTAAAAATCTCAAACATACCATTTTGTTTTCACACAGGACCATTGCATGTTTATTTCTAAATTGTTGCATGCAGTTTTGATTATTGTACTTCAAAAGAGAATTAATGGAACTACTAGAGAAGGTCAAGATGAGACAACTGAAGGAATCAGAGATAAAAGTTTGACAGTATGAAAACAGAAATATATATATATGTGTATATATATATATATATATATACACATACACTCATATATGGATGATGAGATTGAAATCTGCTAAATCATGAACACTTAGTAAGGAAAAAAAATGATCTCATAATCCAAAATCTATTTTTTCCTGAGGGACAATGATCATTTTATGATCAACTTTGAAAAAAAATTAATACTGATGTATATGAAAAGTAACATTAACAAATTCCTTGGGGATGGGGAGGGGATGGAGATATGAAATGTAGTAGTACCTGGGACTTCAATTTTATTGGTAAAGGAAACTCACAGTGAGGGACCTCTATCTACTAAAAAAGATCAGCAACTTTTCTACAACTGATCAACTCAAAAGAGATGTATCTCAATATATAAATATTAATTATTCAAGAACCTGAAGTTATCATTAATGAAACTAGGAAAAACCAATAAAAACAAAGTAAATTAAAGTAACAACGAATTTTAAGCTTTCCACAACAAATGGATATTATTTTGCTAGTGAAAGGACACATTTTCCAGTCCCATTTCCTTTAT
The DNA here is from genome assembly GCF_027887165.1 of Monodelphis domestica. Lineage (NCBI taxonomy): Eukaryota > Metazoa > Chordata > Mammalia > Didelphimorphia > Didelphidae > Monodelphis > Monodelphis domestica. The sequence goes on from NC_077229.1 coordinate 371,441,623, forward strand.
TTATATTCAAAGATGATTGTAAAATATTGTCAAAGTATTCACTCAGAGCTATACCATAACTTATGCTAAATCGATACTCCAAATTCTGAGTTTCACATAAGATAAACTTAAACCAGTTAATTTTCTACCATAAAAGGTTAAATTTTTTTTCTCTAATATAATTTCTAATTATAGGATATATTTATATATATATATATATATATATATTTGTCTTATAAAGTACTGTAGCAGGTTGCAATCAGGAAGACATTAGCAAAATACACCATGGTTTGCTGTAAAGACAACCACAAAGAATAGTTTTCTGTTTGTAATAGAAACATAACTAGAGGTTCTGATTTAAAATGCATTAAAAGCATGGCTTATTGTGAAAGAATCAATGTAATCAGAGCTGTGAACCTTATATTACTGTCTTCAGAGAATATTATAAAACATTGATTATAGAAGCAATCCAAAATATTTTACAAGACAATCTATCATATAATTGAGTCTCTCCTGATGTAAAATTACACAAAGAGTTGAAGATTCATGATTGAACTTCTGAGTTATGATTTTTCTCAATTGTAGCATAGCTGAAAATACAAATAATTAAATATATATTAGTATCAAAGAATGTAATTTTTATCCTGTTATTCATAAATAATATCTGTTGTCATAAGATGTTAAAACTTTTCCTCCTGAGATATGCTTTTCTCTCTTCCTCTTCAATTTTGTTTCCCATGATAGACAGCTACAGAAAATCATGTATTTTAATGAAGCTATGCAATATTACTATTTGAGCTTTACTCAAGTACAGTACATCATAATTAATCTGTAAGACAATTTTGAGTTGCCACAGGGGAATGTGAAAAAAAAAAACATGGGTTGAAGTGGAAATAGTTCAACCGTGAAAGAGCATTAAAATTGTTCAATAGCTATGTTAAGCTAGTACACTGAGCTCAGTTGAAATCTTGCTAAAAAGCTTTGCTTAATTCTAGGATATAAAGTTGAAGAAGAATGTTGGGAATTGCAGTGGTTACAAAGAATAACATGGATGATTATAGGGTTGTAAAATAAGACATGCTAAGGAAAATATTAGGTAGTTCCACTTAGTTTGGAAACGTATCAAACCTTTTAAAGTTATTTTCAAAAATAAGGTGGTTCTTAGAAGATGTTACTAATTTAGACTTTAAATCCAGAGAAGAGAGAATAAGAAGGGATGCCCTTCAAATGTTGTATGCAAGATTTAGGTTTGATAAAGGACTATCTAACTGAGAGGCTTGGAAACAAGGAATAGTGCAGAATATTTCATTTTTATAGGCTTTCAGGCCTGGAAAAAAATTTAGAGAATGTTGAGTCAAAAGTCTTTATTTTGCTGATGAGGGAAAAGTATGAAGTGTGATCAACAGACCACACTGTGTAGTGGCAAGATTATGACAAGCACCTGAGTGTTCTGGCTCAAGATGATGCTTCTTTATTTTAGAATTGATGGTCATGTTTAAAACAATATAGAGAAAGTTATTTTTTTTTAGTTGCAAAAGGAATGGCCTTGGATTCATGATGATCCTAATATTATGTGACTCAATATTCTTTAATCAACTAAATTACTTGGGGAAGCTAGAAAAATGGGACATGCAAATTTATCTTACTAAGAAACAATCAAACATAAAATTTTTGATAAATGTTTTAATTATCATGCTTAGAAATAATGTTTAAACTAAAAATGCTTTTATATGCAACAGTATTAGTTGGCCAAAGTCCACAAACAAAAAGGAATAAATAAAATATTATTCTAGGAATAGAAGGAAAGACTATTGAAGTAGGGTTGAGTCAATAAGGAAAAGTATCTAGGATTTATCAGTAGGATGAGAAGAAGAGAAAGCTTTTGCATAAAATTCCCAACTCTGCATGGTCAACAAAGAAAGCTAGTGTCCTTTAAAGAGACAAGGTCCAAATAAAGGTTCATGGTATCATTAGGGAAAGATTATTCAGTATTGATGAAAGGCCAGATAAACAAGTGTTACATTTTCTGATTCATTCCACTGATGAGTGAATTATGTCAATCTTTGTAGAAAAATATGCTATTTTATGAGTTTAAGAATGTGATAAAGAGTTTCTTAGACATTCAAATATTAAAACTTGCTCACTTCAAAACAGTCATATAGGGATGAATCTTAATCATTAAGGAACCTAGAAAGTTCTCTAGGAAAAAAATGAACTAGCTCCCCTCTCTAAAAAAAAATAAAGGAAAATTTCAATATAGTTGATGATAATAGATTGAAGAAAAGTGGATTAATGGGGATGGGAGATTAATTGTGAGATTAAAAATATATTTGAATAAAGAAATTTTCATTTCTGAACCACATAAAATATGAGTTTGGGGATAAAAAAGGAAATGTTCCTGATGAAGCATAGATAATGGTATATGTATGCATGCTTACATAAATAAAAATGTACATATGCATAAATGCATGTATATATACATGTTGGAATAACATGTAGGTTGTAGTTTTGGAGATATATACATATATACATGTATGTGTCTCTAAGCAAAGTGCCATTATCTATCTAACTATATCTGGAATTTTGTGAATCTTGTAAGGTTATTTTTTAGATAAAATGAAAGGAACATACATTTACTAAGATAACTCTCCCTGAAAATAGCAGGTGATCCATAAAGATAATATCAGTTAAAACAGTATTTTACTGTTGTTTAGTTGCTTCAGTCATGTACAACTTTATGTCCCCATTTGGGGTTTTCTTAGGAAAGATGTTAAAGTGATTTACCAGTCCTTTCTCCTTTTGCCCATTTTTCACATGAGGAAACTGAGGCAAACAGAGTTTTAAGTGATTTTCTCAGGATCACACAGCTAGTGTCTGAGGTTAGATTTAAAAAGAGGTCTGCCTGATTCCATACCCAGGACTCTATTAACTGTATCATCTATTTCTAATCTGTTCTGACCAGATAAGATCAGGTTAAAAAAATTAAACACATCCAAATTTTTCAAATCAGTTACTAAACAGGTGCCACTATTCAAACTAGGTCTGAGAATTCTAAAAGTTATGAATGAATACTTTCAAATTAGTTCAAATGACTTTAAAAAAGTAAAACTAATTAAAAGTCATTCCTGGGATGGGAAGGGGACTATAATAGGATAAATCAAAATAGGGGAAAATAGAATCATCAGAGAGTACTATCCATAATTACATGTCAGGTAAACCTTTGATGAAAAGGAAATGGAATACTACCTACAAAAACATATAACTTACATAATCACAGAATTTGAGGATAAGAAAAGACCAGAGTGACCATTAGTCCAGTGCACAAATGTTAGGAATCCCTAGTCTAAAATTGAATTTAAGCTAGAGAAACCTGATAACTATTAAAGCAGCCTATTAAAATTTTGGACAGATCTGATTATAAGGAATGTTTTTTTCCTTCTTTTTATTCTGAAATGAAATCTATTTTTTTCTTTGAAATTGCTGCATTCTTCTACTCCCTAGAGATTAATAAAATAAATGTAATCCCTGTTTCACATGACATATATTCAGTTCAATGATCTAACTAGACAAGATCCTTTTGTTATTGACTTTTCCCATTGTTGAGTTTGGGGGGTGGACTTCGATTGGCCATTCTTTGTTTTTCTTTTTGATGTCCTCTTGAGTCTCTCTGGACTTAAATTTACCTTCTCACCATTATACATCCTTCTACCTGCCACCCCCTTGCTACAATTTGTAATTACTTTCCTAGGACTCCATTTTGGTGATGTATTCAGCGTAGCTATGCTTAATTATCTTTCTCTCTGTGTTTCTCTCTCTGGAGTCCACCATAGCCCCCATGCAGCAACCTTCATTCCTTCCATTCTTGATTTCCCCTTTTAAGCTCCTAACAGGCAAAAATTAACCTTTTCACTTGTATTTTATCCTTAGCACAATTCCTAGTAAGTTGTAAATGCTTAAAAAAAGCTCATTGTCTGCCTGGTTGACTCTGTTATTCATATGTGTTAGCAATTCCTTTCAGATTTGTGTTACATGAAAATTGAATGGGTATGTTATCTATACCTTAAACCAAGTTCTTAATAATGTTGTTAAATAGCACACAAACACATGTCCCTGGGTTAATCTACTGAAGAACTCCTATAAGGTAAATGTTAGATCATCAAAAAAAAAAATACTATTTGAGTCTTATATTTCAAATGATAATGAATTCACTTGATTTATTGTCATCTAATCAACATTAATCTACCATCTCTCCACAAGAAAATGCTAAGAGGTACTTCATCAAATACTGTGCTAAAAGTTAGGTAAATTAAATCCACAAAATGACCCCAAAGCAGATCTATCTATCACTTTAGTAATCCTGTCAAAAAAAGAAAATAACTTTATTCTGGAATGATCTGTACTTATTTTTTATAAATGTTTGCCAACAGTCTCCTTAATATTTCAGTCTAAATTTCTCTAAAAATCAAATAATTTGCCTATAATTTATAGATTCTGCCTTATCTTGCAGAAACATAAGGACATTTACCCTTTAATCTTCTGGCGTTGCTCTTATTTTCATGTTCATTCAAACATCACTAATAATGTCTTGTTAGTCATATACTTTAGTTCTTTCAGGACCAAAGACTAGTTCCTCTGGGTGAAATGATATGGATTTATTATGAATAATTAGGTGCTATATTCTTATTAACTTATTTATATTGGATATTAACTCTTTGTCATTCATTTCTGCTTGATCATTTCCAAAGAAAATGGTAGAAACAAACAAAAAAAGAAATAGGTGAACAAAAACAAGTAAGAACTGAATATCTTTACTTTGGCATCCTATATGCTTTGCAGAAGATTTTTGGTACCCTACAAATCAATTCCATTTCCCAAATGATAGTCAGAGCCTTTCCAGCTTGGTAAGACTTGTCAGAGCTGCCTTGATTTAACATGGCCCTTTCATCACCAAGAAATCAGCAGAGGAGGACATAAGGAGAGAATTATTTATTTCATTTTAAATATATGCTTTTCTTTTAGTTGAGAAAGCTTATCATAGTTTAATTCTCTATTTAAGTAATTAATATGGTATGTTGTGATGTTATGTGATATGATATGTTATAATATATGAGGTTTATGATATGATATGACATATACCATATCATGTCATATAGTAAAGAATACATATCATACTATGTTACAAAATATGATGAAACAATATAATTATTATGATATAATGATATGATATGACATGATGTGTGATATATGACATAGTAGAAGTACTATTTAACCATTGATTTTAATATACATTTAATAATGCTACTAATTACCTATTACTATTTGTTTATTTATAAATATTTAATGTACAATCAATGTTAAATCATAATAAACTTTTTCATTTAAAGGAAGCTCCTTTAATTTTTTTTGACAGAATCAGATTTTTAACTAGTTTCCCTTGTCACTAGGAGAGAACATGAGATCAGAACATCTCCAAATCATCTTTTCAGGACCTAATAAAGACACTAAAGGAAAGTACTAATTTTTTCTTCAAAGCTAATTTTCTTCATGATTATCAGCAACAAGTTTACATGAAATTACTAAAATAAAAAGCTAGAATTCATTTTTTGTATCTGCACCTCCCCTATTTTTTCCCTACTTTCTTTACTGCCCATGCCATCCTTCTTGTTAGATGTGGAATTCTTGAGGAAGCAAGATGAACTTCCTAAAAAGAAACAAATAGCACTCAACTAGCCAACATACAGGAGTTCTTTGTCATTAGATATATTGTTCCTCCTTTGTTTCCTCTCTTTCTTAAGAGTAAATGGAAATGGAATATTAATTGAGAAAAATAATTTTCTCTTGAGTTTTTGTTTTACTTTAGACATTGATAATAGCATTTTCCCCTTGGAATATAGCAGAGGAAAGATTATAATCAGTTTTACAAACCTATTACTATTTTCTATTATTGATAATTAGAAGGTGGAAACATCCTACTAATTTCTATATTTGAACTTGATAAAATGGTCATTTAGAATTACCATTACCTTGAACTCCATCAATTTTCCACTAAAAAGGAAGGCCATGCATTTCTTATGTGAATATTTATTATCTAAATTTATTTTATCAATTTAAGTAATTAAATGGACCCATAATCAGGATGATAGATTGTTCCATTCAAAATGTTATTATTTGCCCTTGCATCTGTCCTAGGACTTAATTTATTTCCTGATGATAAAGTAGGCATATAGGAAGAAACTTTACTTGTAAACTAATTTCTTATTTACTTCAATGGATTTATAATTGCATCACTCAGTATGATTCATTCCTGGGTGCAGACTATAACATTTGCATTACTTATAAATAAATCTTGGAATTAGGTTTGATAATATTATTATTGTCATAATTATAATTATTAATTTAATGTCTACTAGGCACCTTGTATGTATTATCTTATTTAATACAACCTCTTTGAGGAAGATGCTACCACAATCCACACTTTATATATGAAGAAAATGAAATTAATGGTCTGGTCCAAAGTCACATAGCAAGAGATCCTTTATAGTTCTAAATTTTGCTAACTATAAGTGAATCACATATACTACGAAATCATGCTGTTTCTAATGAAATGTAAACTCTCTGAGGGATCAAGGTTATTTCATTTTTTTTCCTATTTAATGACCCTAGCAATGTGTTAGGCACACAGCAAACATTTAATAAGTATTTTTATATAACTGACTTTAATTGTCACGCTAATATTCTGGAGATCCTGCTTTTGACCTTTGAGTAGTTTTTGGGCCCCTATTTCATGTTGCCCTACTGTCATTTTTAAAATTCATTATATGACTCTTGTTATGTGACCTGACTACCTCCTTTTCATTCATTTATATCCTCGATTTTGTCTTTTATTGAACTTCATAAATTGACCTTGCTAGTGAACTAAAGCTAATATTTGACAATCAACCAATAAATATTCTTAATCCATCCCTGTCCATTGTGGTATTCTGCTGGCCTATGGAACTTGTAATAAATCTGTTTGATCTTTCCTCTTGGCCCCTGTAGAGGTAAAGACTAAGTGACAAACTGCCACATTTTCTTTTCCTAATTCCATGTGTGGCTGGAAGTCATAGGTATTTTTGAAAGAAAGAAAGAAAGAAAGAAAGAAAGAGAGAGAGAAAGAGAGAGAGAGAAAGAAAGAAAGAAAGAAAGAAAGAAAGAAAGAAAGAAAGAAAGAAAGAAAGAAAGAAAGAAAGAAAGAAAGAAAGAAAGAAAGAAAGAAAGAAAGAAAGAAAGAAAGAAAGAAAGAAAGAAAGAAAGAAAAGAAAGAAAGAAAGAAAAGAAAGAAAGAAAGAAAGAAAGAAAGAGTGAAAGAAAGAGAGAAAGAGTGAAAGAAAGAAAGAAAGAAAGAAAGAAAGAACAAAAGAAAGAAAGAAAGAAAGAAAGAAAGAAAGAAAGAAAGAGAGAGAGAGAGAGAGAAAGAAAGAGAGAGAGAAAGAAAGAGAGAGAGAAAGAAAGAAACAAAGAGAGAAAGAAAGAAAGAAAGAAAGAAAGAAAGAAAGAAAGAAAGAAAGAAAGAAAGAAAGAAAGAAAGAAAGAAAGAAAGAAAGAAAGAAAGAAAGAAAGAAAGAAGGAAAGAAGGAAAGAAAGAAAGAAAATTTAATGATACAATTGGAAAATAGCACCAATCATGGCACTTTCTAAATGTAGAAATAATGACATGAACCTGAAAACATAATGTTATGGTGAGTTTTGAAAAAAAAAATATGAAGACCAATAAATAAGTCTTTTGACTTCACTAAAGAAGAGAGTGCCATTGAAAGTTTTTAGAAAGGAGGAAGATGAGAACATATTTATGATATGTATATTATCTTTATGCTGGTCTGTTTACTTCTCATGAATAGTAGGAGGAAAGATAATGCAAGTTTCTTGTGAAAAGATGTTTTTGCTGCATTAAACTGATTAAAATAAATTTCTTCAACTCATATTTGTCTCTAAGATGTATCTTTCATTTGAATATAATTTCTTTATGTTGTTTACTTTTATTTATAGGAGTCCTATCAAAATCTACGCAGTTAACTTCCCTGGACATGTAGCAATTTGTTGGCCATTGCACAAAACTTCCATGTTAAAATCAAACAATTGTATTGATTTTTAGATGAGTTTGGATAGTCTAGAATCATGATTTTTAACATCATCTGATCTTTTCCTGCCCAGCACTTTTTCATTGTCACCTCAATTAAAAGTCATTCTTTGAGGCTTCATTAGTATGTTCTAAAATTGATGTCCAATACTCCTGAAAACTTTTTTCCAGATTTCTCTGTATTTCTGTCTATGCCACCATGTTTTACTCTGTCTTCCTTGTTCAGAAACTGATATTATTACTGATCCCTCTTTTTCTCTCACATTCATTTAATCATCAAATCTACAATGCTCTCATCTTTCAATTCTCTTAAAGATCAAAGTGCATGTCCTCATTACCAACCACATAAAGAGTTTTTTCAAGAGCATCCAAACAAAGTAAAATAAAATTGAACAAACAAAAATCTATTGAAATTACACTCTCTTGACACTTTATTTGTCATGCAACCATCAGAATTATATATTTTATGTTTATATCTAGTCACATCATTCCTCTTTTAATAACTGACAGTAATTTCCTCATATCCCTTTTATTTGGTAGAACCAAAAAATTAATGTCACTGACATAGATATTAAGAACCCAAAGTTACCACTATAACATTATAAAATATTAGAATATAACTTTTGAAGACATGATATATATTAGTTATAGTTAAGGTCTTTAGAGGCAAGAAGAAAATAGACAATTCGTTTAGTCATAGGTTATACTAATGGAATTTTATCAATTCTTAATTCAACCTGGAAGCAAGAAGCCAAGCTGAATTTCAATCCTTCTCACAAGCATTTATTAACTACTCTCAAGGCATAATAGATACCTTGTAACACTGAGAAGAAATATAATGCTTTTACTCTGTGCCAAAGAGTTTCCAATTTAGTTAAGGAAACAACACATACAAATGCACATAATAATATGATTCAGCAATACAATATATGTTTATGAGAGAGCATATAATAAAGGATCAAACAGCACTAGCATAGTGCTTGCCACATAGCACTTTATCAATGTTTATTGACTATCATACTAAATATAAGAAGTAAATAAGTCAGATAAAGGAATAATCACTCTTGACAGATGAGTCAACAGAAAAAATGGGTAAATGAGTTGATTCATGAAGGATGGGTAAGATTTACACAAGGAATATGTTTAAGGGACTTCCTAAATAGTTTATATGAGTCCACCAGAACAACTTGATGAGATTAAATGGCATAGATGGTTGCCTAAAATGTATTCCCCATGGAACAACCTCCAGGAAGTGATGCAGAGCAAAAGGATCAGAACCAGGAGAACATTGTACACAGAGACTAATACACTGTGGTATAATCGAACGTAATGGACGTCTCCATTAATGGCGGTGTAATGTCCCTGAACAATTTGCAGGGATCTAGGAGAAAAAAACACTATTCATAAGCAAAGGATAAACTATGGGAGTGGAAACACCGAGGAAAAGCAACTGCCAGAATACAGCGGTTGAGGGGACATGACAGAGGAGAGACTCTAAATGAACACTCTAATGCAAATATTATCAACAAAGCAATGGGTTCAAATCAAGAAAACATGTAATGCCCAGTGGATTTACGCGTCGGCTATGGGGGGTTGGGGGGAGGAAAAGAAAATGATCTATGTCTTTAACGAATAATGCTTGGAAATGATCAAATAAAACATATTTTTAAAAAATGTATTCCCCATGGAGATAGGCAGGTACTCTGGAATCTTGCTGAGAGGACAAAAGGAATTTTTCTAATTGTTTTCCATTTATTGAGGTCACTTGCAAGATGATTAGTGTCAGAACTCTCATCTAGGAGGATAATTTTTTTTTTGGAGCCTCCCTCTCTAAAGGCTCTACAAGAGAATTAAGAATGGCTCACTTTTTGTGTAGTTTTATTTTTTGATGGACTTTTAAAACTTAAAAGTGAGGGGATGTCTGGGTAAAAATGGTGGCAGTCTAGACACAGGATTCTTCCTCTCCTTACCACCTACCAATACAGAATAACTCAAAAAGCCAAAAGAAACTAAATTCATACAAACAAAGGGACTCTAAAGTAGGTTGCAGCACTGAAGGTACATGGGATTTGGGAAGTTCCACACCATAAGGGGGTGAAAAAGCTTACACCAAATTCAAGTTGATCTACCCTCCCCCACCCTACCTACAGAGCCAAAGTCAGAGACAGCACATGCTAGAATCAATGAGTTAGCAAGGGGCACCTCTGGAGCACTTCTGGGATCTTGGCAGCTGCCTGAGACCCCCAAGGACATACCTCTGAGAGCTGCTAGACCTGAGGCCCCAGCAGTCTGAGGAACGTAGACCATGGGTGCCTGCTTGGGGACATAGCAGAGAGATGGGAAGCAAACAGTGGAAGCTGCAGAGATTCCAGAGCTGGCCAAAGTCAAAATCCTTGCTCCTTAGCTCCATACACAGAGAGCCTGCCCATCTCACTCAGATTTCTGACTGAAAAGGGAAGGAAAAAACACCACAGTGATGGCAAATAGTGCCCAGGAACAACAACTCTCCAACACCAAGAAAAACAAGAAGAAGGGTTTGATCCTGGATAATTTTTACAGAGGGAAAACCCAGGCTACAGAGGAAATAGAAGATGACATACAAATAAATGCACCAAAACCTTCCAAAAAATAGAAATTGCCCACAAACTCTTGAAGAATTTAAATTGGAGCTTTATCAAAAAGATGGAAGCCTTTTGGCAAGAAAAGTGGGAAATAGTTCAAAAAGAAAATAACAGTTTAAAGGACAAGAACTCCCAATTTGAAAAACAGCTGGAAGCCATGAAAAGCAGGATAGACCAAAGCAAAAAGAAGAAATTCAAAAGATTATAGAAGAAAATCAAAATATTATAACAGAAAACTATGCCTTAAGGACCAGAATTGGGCAATTGGAAACAATGATCTTGCAAAACAGCAAGAATAAAGAAAAGTCAAAAGATTGAAAAAAATAGAAGAAAACATAAAATATCTCATGGAAAAGAAGACGGATCAGAAAAACAGCATGAAGAGATAATTTGAGAATCGTTGGTCTACCTGAAAACCCAGAAATAAACAGAAATCTTGACATCATACTACAAGAAATCATCCAAGAAAACTGTCCTGATGTTCCTGAACAAGGGAGCAAAATAGACATTGAAAGAGTTCATAGAACACTCTCTACACTAAATCCTCAAAAGACAACTCCCAGGAATGTAATTGCCAAATTCAAAAGCTTCCAAGCTAAGGAGAAAATTTTACAAGAAGCCAAAGAGAGACAATTCAGATATCAAGGAGCACCCATCAGGATTACAGAGGATCTGGCAGCTTCCACACTAAAGGACCTTAAGGCTTGGAATATGATATTCAGAAAGGCAAGAGAATTGGATCTTCAACCAAGGATCACCTATCCATCAAAACTGACTATATATTTTCAGGTGAAATTGTGGGAATTCAACAAAATAGAAGATTTTCAAGTATTTGTAAAGAAAAGACCAGAACTAAGTATAAAGTTTGATATCCAAACACAAAGATTAAGAGAAACATGAAAAGGTAAATAATAAGAAAGAGAGGGAAAAAGGGAAAACGTTTTTTTTATTCAAACTTTCTTCTTTAAGGGATTCAATAAGATAAAATTATTTATATTAGTATATGGGGGAAATGTTATTTTTAACTCTCAACAATTATAGTCACTATTATAGTAATTAGAGGAATCATTCACAGAAAGATATTGGGGTAATAAGTGCTATAAGATGATATTAAAAAAAGAAAAGTAAAAGGGATGGGGGAATCAAATATGGCACCAAGAGATATTTGAAGAAATAAAATAAATAGGATAATCTTTATCACACAAAGATACACATGGGAAGGGGAGGGGAAGAATACTCTTATAAGAAGGAGAGGAAAAGAGTGCTAATAGGTAATACTTAAACCTTACTCTCAGTGAAATCAATTCTGAGAGGGAAGAGCATCTAGATCCATTGGGATATTGAATTCTATCTTACCCTACAGGGAAAGCAAAAAGGGAAAACTAAGGGGGATAGGGGAGACAGGGAGTACAGAAAGGGAGGAAAAGAGAGAAGGAGGGAACTTAACAGACCCTAAAAATATAAGAAGGGAATAAAAAGGGAGGGGCCAGAAACAGAAGCTTATTAAGGGTGGGGATTAGGGGGACTGATTAAAAGCAAACCACTGGTTTGAAAGGATATAGCAAAAGAAGAAAGGACAGAACTAGGAGAGGATATCAAAATGCTGGGGAATATACAAGTGGTAATCATAACTTCAAATGTGAATGTGATGAACTCACCCATAAAACTAAAACAAATAGAAGAGTGGATTAGAAATCAAAATCCTACCATATGTTGTCTGCAAGAAACATACTTGAGGTGAGTAGACACTCACAAGGTTAGAATTAAAGGTTGGAAAAAAATCGATTGGGCCTCAACTGAGGAAAAGAAGGTAGGAGTTGCAATTGTGACAACTGACAAAGCCAAAGTAAAAATAGATCTGATTAAAAGGAATAGGGAAGGTAACTACATCCTGATAAAAGGCAGTATAGACAATGAGGAAATATCAATAATTAACATGTATGCACCAAATGGTATAGCATCCAAATTTCTAAAGGAGAAACTAGTGGAGTTGAAGGAGGAAATAGTAGTAAAAATATCCTAGTGGGAGACCTGAACTTACCACTATCAAATCTAGATAAATCAAATAAAAAAATAAATAAGAAAGAGGTAAGAGATGTGAATGAAATTTTAAAAAATAATTAATAGATATATTGAGAAAAATAAATAGGGACAAAAAGGAATACACCTTCTTTTCAGCAGTATGTGGTATATTCACAAAGACTGACCATGTACTAGGCCATAAAAACATGGCAAACATGTCGAATTTAAAAGTGAGAGATAGAAATGGCAGCTATAGATATCATCCTCACCCTTCACCTTAGAACACTATCAAGTCAAGATAAGAAACTGGGTCTACTGTACTTTTCTCTTCTCTGAGCAAATGTTAGAAAAGTCTAGAGTTTAACCTCTGTGGTTAGCTTGTAGACATCCTACCCTATCACTCATCTTCAATTAATATTCCTACAAAGGAGTTCAAGGAATAAAAGACACTTGGAAATTGACCAAAACCACTTTATTTTCTAGAGCACTAAGAAATTCGTGGTATCCTAGGAATGTTCAAAGTTTTCAGATAATGGAGTCTTACTCCCCTTTAAATAGGATATTTTTTTCTTTGAAGTTATGTTGTCATTTCTGTCATGTCCTCCTATTCATGATCCCATTTCATGTTTTCTTGGCACAGATACTGTAATGATTTTTCTTTTCCTTTTTCAGTTCATTTTATAAATGAGGAAACTGAGGCAAGCAGAGTTAAGTGACTAGCCCAAGGTCACATAGCACTTAAATATTTAAGGGAGGATTTCAATTCAGGTTTTCCTAACTCCAAGTCTGAGACTCTATCCACTATGTTATCTAGCTTCCCCAGTTGTAGTTAATATTATTTTAACTATTTATGGATTCTATATTTAATCCCTTCTTATTAACAGATTTTTTTTAAAAAAATGATTTTATTGATATCAGAGGGGGAAAGTCCCTCTATGAATGCAGAGACAAAACGTTCTGCAGTTTATCTTCTTAGACAAGAATTACCTAGAAGTATGGAAAGATTAAATTATTTGCCTAGAGTCATATAAGTGTTGAATTTTGGAGGAAGGGCTTTAACCCAAGTATTTTTATCTAGTCTCTACATCATATCTCTCTATTGGCATATTAATGGAACATGTCAAGCAGAAATTAAACTTTTTTATATGACTCTGGCTTTTGAAAATGAGTATTAGTTTAAAGACTGTTCTATTCTCACAGTGCTCCCCTTTGGGTCTTGTATTAAATGGTTTCAAAATCTAAGTATTTTTTAATTTTGGGATGACCTTTTATGATTCTTTTTTTTGGTTGTTTCCTTTTGTTTTGTTTTGTCAGACATGAGGGGTCTTTTCTCATTTATGTCAATTTGCCTATTATTCATTAACCTCATCCCCTAGATAAACCATCTAATTCTCTTTTTGTATGCTGATTTCGATTTCAAAACCAGAAATCCAATTTGTTAGAATTTGTGTCAAAATAAAGGTAAATAATGGTCAAGTGAGTGTATTACATACTATTATATATGAAGTGATGAAGGTATCTCAGTTATTTTCAACTTAAATAACTGAAGATTCCCATATGTGCAGATTTTATATCTTTTATTTTGACTGTTCAACTTGCTTGTTCTCAGCTGTTTTCTGGATAATATAGATGGTCAGCTATAAAGTGCAATTACTGCCTGAGTGAAATTATAATTGTAATTAATTTCATTTCATAATATTTCTAATACATTCCCATTTTATAAATTCTATGACTAAATATATTCCTCAAATATAAGGTTTAACTACTGCCCAAACAGTCGGGCAGAATAATATTGTGGTTCTTACTACCTTCAAAATTATTTATTTTCATTATGTGTTAATTTGATCACTTTAATTAACAATAGTTCAAAAAAGTCAAGGTTTCTCTGAAACTGCTCCTTTCATCTTTTTTAATGGCATAATAGTATCCCATTACATTTATATTACACAATTTGTTTATTCAATGCAATGATCAAGAATGATTGCAAAGAGCTGATGGTGCCTTTCCCCTGAAAGAAAGATGGTGGACTAAAAAATAAAGAGACTCATATTTTTGGACATAGTCAATGTGGAAAATTGTTTTGGTATACGTATTTTTATGAGAGTTTTATTTTACTTTTCCAAAAGAGAAACAGTTGGGAGAGAAAGTAAACATGTAATTGTTAATTTAAAAGATATAAATATTATAAAATACAAGTATTAGCAGGATTTGTGATTTTAATTATAATTATTTCAATACAAGAAAAAAAATACTGAGTTTTTAAACTTTTAACTCAAAACAGAAGCACAGTGAAGAGAGAATTGGCCTTGGAACCAAGATAGCTTAGATTAAAATCTTGCTTGTGACCAATTTTGTGTGACCTAGAAAAGTCACTTAACTTGTCAGGCAATATTCTAAGGTGACAAGTAGATGAGAAAGTACAATGTTATATTGATAGAGGTAGTTTCCTTGCAAAAGAATGTCCTATGCCAGGAAAATTACAAGTCTAATATTTATTCATATCTCCAAACTGGCCTTTTTGTTAAGCAGTCTGTTTTTTAACCCTTATTTTCTGTCTAAAATCAATACTAAGTAATGATTCCAAAGCAGAAGAGTGGTAAGAGTGAGGCAATTGGCTTTAAATGTCTTTCCCAGTATCACTCAGTTAGGAAGTGTCTGAAACCATATATGAACCCAGAACCTCCTGTCTGTAGGCCTGGGTCTCTATTCACTGAGTCACCTAGCTGACTCAGGTTATCTAGTCTTTTGTGTGAACTGCAGATTCCTATCGGGGATAAAGATGATCTACTCAAAACACAAAAATGTCCTTCAACTCTAAGATTATGGGTTAATATGACTCTGATAATATTACCAGGCAATTAATTTGTCACTAAAAAGGAGAATCAACTGAAGAAAGATCCACACTTTAAAGAAGGAACATAAATATGCCCTTAGAGTACTTTTTCTATGGATATAAATCCTAACCAGTCATTAGAGAAAGATCTCCAAAGTATGAATAGTGTTCCACTATTTATTTAGATAGAAGCTATTAATATGTATGATGATTTGTGAATATAGAGTATTTTGGAATTTGACACTGATTTCCAATGATTTTTTAATTGGAATAGCACTTTTTAATTTAATTTAATTTTTATTATCATTGAAAACATATTTCCATATTCATCATTGTTATACGAACACACTCATACAAAACCAAAAATTCCAAATAAAACCATAAATACACTGATGGGAAAGATTTTGATACTTTGATACACATGTACCTGACTCCAACAGTTCTTTCTCTGGAGGTGGACTGCATTCTTCTTCTCTCAGGATTGTCCCAGATCATTGCATTGCTGATATGCATTAATTAGAATGTGTGCCCCAGATTAAAATTCCCTTTTCCCTTTTCTGTAGGTTATGTCATTATGGTTATATGGTTATATTGATTGAAGTTTTGGGTTGGGTTTCTGCCTGCCTATGCTCTCTCTCTCTCTCTCTCTCTCTCTCTCTCTCTCTCTCTCTCTCTCTCTCTCTCTCTCTCTCTCTTGCTGTACCCACATGGAGGAGGGGAGCAGCTTGCTCAATTTCCTTAGCTTTTTACTTTCCCTTTGATTCAAGTTGAATGTTAGTAAATATTATTAAATATAATACTTGGAGTATTGTATATTAATTTTAATATTTACAGATAACAGCCAAGTTTTCACATTTGATCATCATGCAATATTGTTCTTACAATGTTCTCCTTGTTCTGCATATTTCACTCTGCATAGTTTCAAGCATCTTGCTCATCATTTCTTATGGCACAATAGTATTCCATTACCAACATGTACTACAATTTGTTCAACCACTCACAATTTGATGGACAATGCCTCAATTTCCAATTCTTTGCCACCACAAAAATAGCTGCTATAAATATTTTTGTACAAGTCTTTTCCTTTTTTTTAATTACCTCTTTCGGATACAGACTCAGTAGTGATATTACTAGGTTAAAAGGTATTCACAGATTTATAGCCCTTTGTGCATAGTTCCAAATTGCCTACCAAAATGGTCAGATTGGTTCACAACTCCCCAAAAGATGCACTAGTGTTCCAACCTTACTATATCCTCTCCAATACTTATCATTTTCCTTTACTGTCATATTGATCAGTCTCATGGGTGTAAGGTAGTACCTAAGAGTTCTTTTAACTTGCATTTCTCTAACCAAGAGTGATTTAGAACATTTTTTTCACAAGATTATCGATAACTTTGATTTCTTTATCTGAAGATTTCTTGTTCATATCTTTTAACCATTTGTCAAATGGTGAATGGCTTGTGCTCTTATAAAATCAACATAATTATCTATATATTTGAGAAACAAAGCCTTTATCAGAGAAGTCTGTTATAAAAAATTTCCTCAGTTTGTTGTTTACCTTCTAATCTTGGTTACATTAATTCTGTTTGTACTAAAGTTTTAAATTTTAATTTAAGCAAAATTATTTATTTTACATCTTTTAATACTCTCTATGTTATTTGGCCATATATTCTTCCTTTCTTCAGAGATCTGACAGGTAAACTCTTTTATATTCCCTTAATTAATTTATGATAGCACTCTTCATATCTCAATCATATATCCATTTTGACCTTATCTTGGTATTAGGCATGGGTTTATATCTATTTCCCGCCATATTGTAGTAAAAGATTTTTTAAAGCAAAAAAAGAAAAGAAAATCTAGAAACAAACAGATGTTCATCAGTTAGAGATGAGATAAATAAACTATATGTAATTAAGACAGTGGTGATATAATACTATAAGAAATAATGATTTTAGAAAACATGAGAAGAATTATATGAATTGATGCAAAGTGAAGTAAAGAGAACCAGGAAAATACTATATGCCCTGATTATATGTATACTAAAGGAAAAATTACAATAATTAGAAAGTAAATGCTACAAAGTAATAAAGAACAAATTTAACTATGAATTAGAGATCTTAAGAGAAGGCATAACCCTCCTTTATTGCCAAGGTTAGGAATTATGGAATCATGACATTATAGATAATGTCAATTGATTTTGAGGTTTATTTCCCCCCTCATTTAACATTGCCATTATTGTTATTTTTATCATCAACATCAATCTAATTATCATTATTATTGTTGTTATTTGGGATGGCTCTCCAAGATGAGTGTGGAGTAATACATTAGGAAATAGGATCTGGTTTGAAAACAAATTCTTTCAAGGAAGTATATTTTTAATGCTATCATTCATATTTAAAAAGTAATTCTGCCATATAGTCACTTTGTGGACTTATTGTTCAAAACACAGTTCATATACTCCATCTTTCATACATAATATTGTTTCCTGATATTTTTCCAGTTACTGTAATTCTCTCCTTGAAATGACTGCTTATTGCTTTGACTATGCTTTGTATTTACTTAATCATGTTTACATTGTATCTTAATTTCAGTACATACTTATTCAATTATTTGCAACTCTTTATGACCCATTTGATGTTTTCTTGGCAACGATACTTGAGTAGTTTGCCATTTCTTTCCCCAGTTCATTTTATAGATGAAGAAACTGAGGCAGACAGGGTTAAGTGACTTGCCCAGGTTCACATAACTAGTAAATGTCTAAGGCCAGATTTCTGCTCATGACTTCCTGACTCCAATCCTAGGACTCTATCATTGTGCCAGCTACTTGCCCCTTCCCTACATAAATGTATGAAGAAAAGGTAAGCTCTGTTGAGAGCAGACTCTTTCATTTTTGTCTTTGTAACTTCTCAAACTACCACATCTTGAAAGTGTAACATAGCACATAACCAGGACCCACTTGTTTGAGGACAAAGAGGCTGAAGGCTTTGGTTTACAAGCCCTGTGCTTCAACTTGTTATAGTTCACCTTTGATCAAGTGCAAAGGGTAGAATGTCTCATCAACAGGGGAATGAGGTTCCCCAGTGCTTCAATTTCCCCTAGAATGGTTTATGAGGAATAATTCTATTTTTTAGCTCTAGCCTCCCAATGGATCTGGAGTTATGGAGAGGAGGAGGAGGCAAGGAGAAAGTTTAAAAAATCTAGAGTACACACATGAAGTCAGGCATGGGACAGATGATTTGATTCATACATAGGAAACAATGTTAAGTAATGAACAATTATAGAATGATTGTATTTATTTGAGAGGCTAACATTCATCTATTTTTAGAACTATTGTTAACCGTAGCTGCTGGCTTATTGACTAGTTCACTTCTACTTGGTATTATCTGTTTAACACAAAGGAGACTTTGCCCATGGTTTCTCTCCTGGAGGATGACTCTTCACCTGTCTGTCACTTAGCTTATGCTTTGTTTTCATCACAGTTGTCCTGGTATCCAATGTCACATTGCTTAGTTCCCTGGAAGGGGCAAGAATGCTGCCTTTTTAGATACCAAGAAAAGAAAAGAAATAAGAGTAACCAAATCCTAGGCACAAAGTTGCCTGGAAAACCTGGGGGGAGAAAGGTCACTCCTCTCTTACTGAAAGGATGTCTCCCCACAGACCCTTTGGAGTTTAAAGAGGAAAACAAATGATAAGAGATATTCACTATGCTAAGTAAGGTAGATGTAGTGAACAGAATACTAGACGTGGAGTAAGGTGGACCTGAATTCTAATTTCCTTTTTCTCCTGAACAAGCAATTTCACCTCTAGGGACCTCAGTTTTCTCATCTAGGTGTATGTATACAGATACATACACATATATGTGGAGATACATATATTTATATAAATATACATCTAGCTGTATATATATATATATATATATATGTATGTATAGGGTATTTATTAACACTTTGTTCATAAAGTAAGACCTTTTCTTACATTAGGGAGATATACACTGGAATTAGCTAAAAGAATTAAAGACTATGTAAAAATCAAGGTCCCAAATAAGAAGGAAGATAAGGAAATGAGATAACTTCATTACTTCAGGGGAAAAGACACCTAAAAATCAACTATCCTATATATAGCAATACACAGAATAAAGTACATGCTTAACATTTTGTTCAATGGTTATGAGCTGGAAAATCAAAATAAAAAAGTGTCGAGGGTACTGATTTATCCTTTTGAACTATGTACATTTATGAAATTCATCAGATAATTGCCTGATTGCCTCTTCACTTTGTACTGGCAAGAGACACTATGCAATGCTGTGTGGCCTCAGCTGTTGCCATGGAGAACAAGGAGATCAGCAGGAATTCTCCAGCTGAAGCGACTTCAGAAGAAACAGGAGGATGGGGCCAGCTGCCTATGGTTGGGCATAAAAACACCAGCTGGGTGTGACAAATTGAGATAGCACTTTTTCTTGCTCAACAACCAATTAGTTGTCAGAGGCCAAACTATCCCAGCGGGAACCTAAGCCTCTTGATAGCCCCCTCCCAGGCTTTGATGTTACTCTTGGTTTTGACCCTGCCTCAACTTTAATCACCATCACTCATCTCTATCTCATTCAATCCCATGAGCTCTCTTCCCAGTTCATAGGATCATAGATCTGGGGCAGGGAGAGATCTCAGAAGTCGTCTAGTCCAATACTTTCAGTTTATAATAAGGAAACATACACTTGAGAGTTCAGTGATTCATCCAAGGTCATTCAGGTAGTAATTACAAGAAACTGGATTTTTCCTAGGTTCTCTTTTTCCAGAGTCAGTGATCTTTTCATTGTACCAGTGTTTTGTGACTTTCCTAGGGTAACACTGATAGTAAGGAAAAGGGGCTGTACTTGAACCCTAGTAACCTGATTCTATATTCAGCATATTTTTCATTGTAATAGGAATCTTGGCTGTTACCTGCACAGAAAGACCTCAGAATTTATTTCTCTTTTTAAATATGACCTGCTCTCATTATCAAACATTTCTCAAGTGTTTGGAATCCTTTAAAAATTCACTGGGTGAGTTCAGTCTTAAAAAAAATCAGATTTTATTCAGCTCTGCCTTATGGTTTATTTTATTTGAGGTTTTACATTTTCACCTACACAGCTTTCAGGAATGTGGAAAAGTGGTTTTAGAGTAGTGATCTTACATGAAGGTGAAAGTGCATGATTTCTTTAGACTGCTTTTTTCTGAGTTACTGTACTGCATTCTGGAAGCCATCCCAGGGAAACCATTCTAGCAGCATTCAAAAGTCACTGACTTTATACTGATTCGATCTTCTCTCTCTCTCTCTGTCTCTCTCTCTGTCTCTCTCTCTGTCTCTCTCTCTGTCTCTCTCTCTGTCTCTCTCTCTCTCTCTCTCTCTCTCTCTCTCTCTCTCTCTCTCTCTCTCTCTCTCTCTCTCTCTCTCTCTCTCTCTCTCTCTCTCTCCATATTCCCCTGTAGAGAACCATTGAGAGCCATCTTTGAAGGTTAGCAGGTCATTAATTTTCTCTTTAAAGCCACTGTAGCTGTTTCATGAGATCCATTTACTCTTTATTGAACAACTCTCTGCAGCAATTAAGCTATTTTTCTCCCCAGGTTGAGTAGCAAGGTAGCAGACATAGAAAGTTGAGGGTTAAGCCACAAAATGTTAACAGGAAAAATTAAACGAATAGATGTCATTGCAGACAAGGAGTCAAAGGGAAAAGAGAGCAAATGTAACTCATCATATATGTGCCAGCCCTGGGCAAAATTGTAAGATAGGAAATCTTTTCTTCATCTTCAACTCTGGTATTCTTTAACCTCTTCTCCCCTTCAGGCATCCAATGAAACTTCCTTGTTTCTTTCCTCTCTTCTATTCCTAAATTTTAATCAAAACCAAACCTCTAAGAGCTTCAGAATTAGCTCTCAGATGTCTTCATACATTTATGTTTAAGTGACTGGTAATAGCTTAAATGTCCCTTTCGGGTTTATTTGGGTAACCGGAGATTCAATGCAGTGCTTACAATGAAAGATAGCAAGGCTAATTCAGGTCCAATATACCCAGGGTCTCATTAAGACTACAGGGAAAATAGAATCAAGGTGATATGAAGTCCTAACTAAGAAATATTTAAAAATCAAAGGAGAAGAGTGACTGAGGAAGGATATTTTGAATGTCTAGACCTCCTTCATGCCTCTAAAATTTTATCAGAAAGATAGGCAGTTATCTTCACTTGTCAGTAAGGTCAGTTCTATAGTTTTGCTTCTTATACAATTGTGTCAGCTTTCAAGGTGGAGTTACTGCACTGGAACTGATAGACCATGGAAAGATGAATATATAAGGTATGTTTAGAAACTTTCTCTAGGAAGTTCAGTATGAAAGAATATGAGGAATTATAGAATTATAGGATCATAGATTTAAAGCTGGACTATGTGAAAACATGAACTAAAAAGAATCAGGAAAATAATACATACCATGAATATAACAATATAATGTAAAGAAAAAATAGTGAGCCAGACAAATTTTTATTCTGTGAGATTAGAGTAACCAAGCTGGGTTTAAAGGAAGATAAAAAAATGGCCTCCTTCCGTGAGTGTGTAACACAATGTAATAATGAACTTGGTTGATGTGTTAATTTATTTTGCTGAGATATGTTTTTTCCTCTCTCTTTTTAATTATTTGTGTCTGAGAAAGGGAAACAATCCATCAACCAATAAACAGGGGTGGGATTGGCTAGTGGGGGCTGGTTCTTACTTTTTTTTTATTTTACAGTGAGCTTTTATATCTCAGAAGTTCAGAAATGTTACAAAAAGTGCTTGATTTAGTATTTTGTTAATTGTCTAGACTTGAGAGGGACTGAGAAAAAGTTATACAGATTAAACTGAAAAATCTGTCCTGCATACATTTTTTCTTTGGAGAACAAGTTGTTTAACAGTTACAAGCACACCTCTGTCAAGAAGCATTTAAGAGGAAAGGATCCAAGACAACTCCAAAGAACTCATACTGAAAAAGGCTATCCACCACCATAGAAGGAACTGACAGAGTCTGAAGCAGATTGAAGTATATAATCATCACTTTATTTCCTTCATGAGTTTTCTTTTTTTGTATAAGCAACATGTCTTCTTTCACAATACAATGAACATGGAAATATGTATAACATGACACATGTATAACCTATATCATATTACCTACCATCTTGGGGAGGAAGGAAGGGAGAGAGGAAAGAAGAGAACATATCATATAACATCAGAAAATAATTATTAAAGACTTTACATGTAAAACCATAAAGGAATGTGTATGAGTTTTAGATCCTTTAAAAAAAAAGGTATTGAAATGTTTACTATATACCAGATTGCCAGATGCAAAATGCTCTGCACTAGGGATAAAAATATGAAAAATGAAATAATTCATATTCAAAACAAACCTGCTCAATAGTTCTGAGTTCAAAAATATGTAGGGCATAAATATAAAGTTATTAAATAGGCATACAATGTGGAGAAAATCTAAGAAGGAATGAACTAGCATTAGGAATCAGGGAGGGGGTCAGATAAGACTTCCTGGAAAAGTTGATACATTAGTTCTCTCTTAAAGGGAAAGAAGGGCTCTGTGTAGGGGAGTTAGAGATACTTCATTCCAGGGATTAAGGGTAGTTATGAATGACAAAGCAATAGAAGTATAGGGAGTAGATTTTTAAGGAAAGAACAGAGAAAAAGCCGAATTGGCTGGGTCTCAGAGTGCAGGAGATTAAATAATGCATAATGTATCTAGAAAAAAATTGCCGAGACCAAGATTTTCTTGGACTTATACACTAAACAGAGGAGTTTACATTATTAAACTAGATGAACTAGGACATCACTGGAGTTGGATGAGTAACAGACACATTGACATATTTGTGCTTCAGGAAAATTTCTTTGACAGTAATGTGTAGAATGGGTTGAAATGCTGAGATACTAGACACAAGGTGACCAGTTAGAAGGTTGTTGAAATAATTTGTTAAAAGATTTTGAGAGCCTGAAATAAGATGGCAGTAGTGAGTCAATAGAAGAGGTAAGATGTGATATGTTTTGAAGACAGTAAAAATAAAATTAGAGGTGTAAAGTGAGAGATAGATAGAGGAATCAAGGATAACAAAAAGATTAGAAACTCAAAATTATATGGCAGTGCTTTTATAAGAAATAATTTGTATGAAAAGCAGTTTAGAGGAAAGGGAAATGAGTTCAGAAATTGGGGAAAATAGGTTTATATTGGACAAAGATATTCACCAGGTGATGGATATTTTTTTCAGCCACAGTAACTCATTTTGGGTGTGACAATAGAGTACAGAATATGGAGAAAGGAAATTGAGTTCAAACCTGCTTCTAAAATCAATAAACTGTGTCCTCCTAGGCAAGTTATTTAACTTCTTTCATCTTCAGTTTCTTTATTTGTAAATGAGGAACATGGGGAACAATAGCACCCACTCACAGATTTCTTGTAGAGGTTAAGTGGAATAATATATGTAAATAGCTTTGACAACCCAGGAATGACATAGAAATGCTAACTATTTATTATCCTGTAGAATCAAAGGATATCAACTTTTAAAAACTTTTAAAATACCATAAAAATAGCTTTAATAAAGCATAGGAAGCCAGGGAAGCCAGCAAGCACATATGAAGAGCCCTGTGTCCCTGGATCAAGGAGAGTATGTGTAGGGGGGTGAGATCTGAGAAGCCTGGAAAGTTAGTAGTAGGTGGCTAGCTATGAGTGACTGGACATCAGAGGATTTTGTATTTGATCCTGGGGGTGAAAGGGAGCCATTGGAACTTAATGAATCCAGGGGCTCATGACTGGACTGGTGCTTTAGAAAAATCACTTTAGTGACTGAATGGACAATTGATTGGAATGGGCAGCCAGATCTATCAGCAGGCTATATAGTCCAGCCATGAGGTGATGAGGGCCTATACTAGAGTGGTGGCACTAAAAAGGACTTGCTTGTGAGATGATACAAATATGAAACTCCTCCAACTCTTTATAAAATTAATTTATGTAGTCAATTTAGAACATCATTCCTTGGTTACAATAATCACATTATTTCCCTCCCTCCCCTCCAACCACCTTTCCCACAGCCGAAGTGCAATTCAATTGGGTATTACTTGTTTCCTTGATCAGAACCTATTTCCATGTTGTTGTTTGCACTAGGATGTTCATTTAGAGTCTACATCCCCAGCCAGATCCCCTCGACCCATGTATTCAAGCAGTTCCTTTTCTTTAGTGTTTTTACTCCCACAGTGTTTCCTCTGAATATGGATAGTGTTCTTTCTCATAGATTCCTCCAGGTTGTTCATGATCACTGCATTGCCACTAATGGAGAAGTCCATTACATTCTATTGTACCACAGTGTATCAGTCTCTGTGTACAATGTTCTCCTGGTTCTGCTCCTCTCACTCCGCATCACTTCCTGGAGGCTGTTCCAATCCCCATGGAATTCCTCTACTTTATTATTCCTTTGAGCACAATAGTATTCCATCACCAACATATACCACAATTTATTCAGCCATTCCCCAATTGAAGGGCATACCCTCATTTTCCAATTTTTTGCCACGACAAAAAGCACAGCTATGAATATTCTTGTACATGTCTTTTTCCTTATTACCTCTTTGGGGTACAAACCCAGCAGTGCTATGGCTGGATCAAAGGGCAGATAGTCCTTTAGTGCCCTTTGGGCATAGTTCCAAATTGCCCTCCAGAATGTTGGATCAATTCACAACACCACCAGCAATGCATTAATGTCCCTACTTTGCCACATCCCCTCCAGCATTCATTACTTCCCTTTGCTGTCATGTTAGCCAATCTGCTAGGTATGAGGTGATACCTCAGAGTTGTTTTGATTTGCATTTCTCTGATTATAAGAGATTTAGAACACTTTTTTCATATGCTTATTAATACTTTTAATTTCTTTAACTGAAAATTGCCTATTCATGTCCTTTGACCATTTACCAATTGGAGAATGGCTTGATTTTTTTGTACAATTGCTTTAGTTCTTTATAAATTTGAGTAATTAGACATTTGTCAGAAGTTTTTGTTATGAAGATTGTTTCCCAATTTGTTGCTTCCCTTCTAATTTTGGATACGTTAGTTTTGTTTGTATAAAAATTTTTTAATTTGATCAAAATTATTGATTTTATATTTTGTGATTTTTTCTAGCTCTTTCTTGATTTTAAAGTCTTTCCTTTCCCAAAGATATATACTATTCTGTGTTCAAATAATTCAATTGTAGTTTCCTTCTTTATATTCAGGTCATCAACCATTCTGAGTTTATTTTAGTGTAGGGTGTGAGATGTTGATCCAAACCTAATCTCTCCCATACTGTCTTCCAATTTCCCCAGCAGTTTTTATCAAATAGTGGATTTTGGTCCCCAAAGCTGGGATCTTTGGGCTTATCATAGACTGTCTTGCTGAGGTCATTTACCCCAAGTCTATTCCACTGATTCTCCTTTAAGTCTCTTAGCCAGTACCAAATTATTTTGATGACCTCTGCTTTGTAGTATAGTTTGAGATCTGGGACTGCAAGTCCTCCTTCCTCCCATTTTTTTTTCATGATTTCCCTTGATATCCTTGATCTTTTGTTCTTTCAATTAAACTTTGTTATTTTTTTCTAATTCAGTAAGAATGTTTTTTTATAGTTCAATGGGTATGGCACTAAATAAGTAAATTAATTTGGGTAGGGTTGTCATTTTTATGTTAGCTCATCCTACCCATGAGCAATCAATTTTTTTCCGATTATTAAGATCTAGTTTTAATTGTGTGGAGAGTGTTTTGTAGTTGTGTTTGTATAGTTCTTGTGTTTGTCTCAGCAGATAGATTCCTAAGTATTTTATATTGTCTAGGGTGATCTTAAATGGAATTTCTCTTTCTAATTCTTGCTACTAAGATGTATTGGAGATTTATAGAAATGCTAATGACTTATGTGGATTTATTTTGCATCCTGTTACTTTGCTAAAGTTGTTGATTATTTTGACTAATTTTTTGGTTGATTCTCTAGGACTCTTTAAATAGACCATCATATCATCTGCAAAGAGTGATAGCTTGGTCTCCTCACTGCCTATTTTAATACCTTCAATTTCTTTTTCTTCTCTAATCGCTACAGTTAGTATTTCTAGTACAATGTTAAATAATAGAGGTGGTAATGGGCATCCTTGTTTCACTCCTGACCTTATTGGGAAGGCTTCTAGTTTATCCTCATTGCAGATGATGTTTGCCAATGGTTTTAGATATATACTGTTTATTAGTTTTAGGAAAGGCCCTTCTATTCCTATACTTTCTAGTGTTTTCAATAGGAATGAGTGTTATATTTTGTCAAAGGCTTTTTCTGCATCTATTGAGATAATCATATGATTCTTGTTGGTTTGCTTGTTGATATGGTCACTTATGTGACTGGTTTTCTTAATATTGAACCATCCTTACATTCCTGGTATGAATCCTACCTGGTCATGGTGAATATCCCTTGTGATGACTTGCTGGAGTCTTTGCTAGTATCTTATTTAAGATTTTTGCATCTATATTCATTAAGGGGATTGGTCTATAGTTTTCCTTCTCTGTTTTTGACCTGCCTAGCTTTGGAATAATTACAATATTTGTCATTAAATGAATTTCTTAGAACTCCTTCTTTGCTTATTCTGTCAAATAATATGTATAATATTTGGATTAGTTGTTCTTTGAATGTTTGATAGAATTCACTTGTGAATCCATCTGGACCTGGGAATTTTTTCTTAGGGAGTTCTTTGATGGCTTGTTCAATTTCTTTTTCTGATATGGGGTTGTTTAGGTAATCTAATTCTTTCTCTGTTAGTCCAAGCAATTTATATTTTTGTAAATATTCCTCCATATCACCTAAATTTCCATATTTGTTGCCATATAATTGGGCATAATAGGTTTTAATGATTGCCTTAATTTCCTCTTTATAAGAGGGGAGGTCTCCTTTTTCATCCAGGACACTGTCAATTTGGTTTTCTTCTTTCCTTTTTTTAATTAGACTGACCAGTACTTTGTCTATTTTATTTGTTTTTTCAAAGTGCCAGCTTCTAGTTTTATTTATTAAATCAATAGTTCTTTGACTTTCAATTTTATTAATTTCTCCTTTGATTTTTAGTATCTCTATTTTAGTCTTCATCTGAGGATTTTTCATTTGTTCACTTTCTAGTTTTTTGTTTTTTTTTGCATGTCCAATTGATTGACCTCTGCCCTCTCTACTTTGTTGATATATGAATTCAAGGATATAAATTTTCCATTGAGTACTGTTTTGGCTGCATCCCATAGGTTTTGAAAGGATGTCTCATCATTGTCATTTTCTTCAATGAAATTATTGTTTCTATGATTTCTTCTTTAACTAACTGGTTTTGGAAAATCTTATTGTTTAATTTTCAGTTAGTTTTTGATTTGCTTCTCCATGTACCCTTACTAATTATTATTTTCATTGCATTTTGATCTGAGGAGGCTGCATTTATCATTTCGGCTCTTTTGAATTTGTTTGCAATGTCTTTATGCCCTAATACATGGAAAATCTTTGTGAATATACCATGTGCTGCTGAAAAGAAGGTGTATTCCTTTTTGTCCCTCTTTATTTTTTCCTCACATCTACTAACTCTAATTTTTCTAACATTTCTTTTATTTCTCTTACCTCTTTCTAATTTAATTTTTGGTTTGATTTCTCTAGTTCAGATAGAGGAAGGTTCAGGTCTCCCATTTGTATAGTTTTTCTATCTATTTCCTCCTTGAACTCCACTAGTTTCTCCTTTAGAAGTCTGGATGCTATGCTATTTGGTGCATACATGTTGAGTCCTGATATTTCCTCATTGTCTATACTGCCTTTTATCAGGATGTAATTACCTTCCCTATCTCTTTTAATTAGTTTTATTTTTACATTGGCTTTGTCAGATATCATAATTGTGACTTCTGCCTCCTTTTTATCAGTTTATGACCAATAGATTTGGCTCCATTCTCTTACTTTCACCTTATGTGTAACTACCTTCCTCATGTGTGTTTCTTGCAAACAGCATATGGTAGGGTTTTGGATTCTAATCCACTCTGCTATTCATTTGGGTTTTATGGGTAAGTTCATTCTATTCACATTCAGAGTTATTATTGCCAGCTGTGTATTTCCCAGCATTTTGATTTCTACTCCTAGTCCTGCCTTTCCTTCTTTCACTATTTCCTTCTACATCAATGTTTGTTTTTAATCAGTCCCCCTAGTTCTCACCCTCATTTTACTTCCCTTTCTACCCCCATCCCTTCTTATTCCTCCCCTTATTTTCTTTGCAGTCTTTTTAAAACTATGACTCTACCCTCTCCCTCCCTTGTACTGCTTCCATCCCCACCAGTGCATTTGTTACCTTTATACTTCCCTATAGGGCACTAATCTATTCTCAGCCCTAATGGACTGGATTGTTCTTCCCTCTTTGGGTCAATTTCAATACATGTAAGAGTTTAGTATATTTCCTGTATCCAATCTCTTTACCCTTCCAGTATATTGATGTTCTCCCCCTCCCACCATGTGCTTCTTTGTGATATATAAATTTGCCCCCTTTTGTTTCTTTTCCCATTTCTTTTAGTATTAACTCCTTTTTTTCAGCTCTAGTTGTGTATATATATATGCACATATGTGTATGTATTTATGCATACATGTATCTATATACATATTTATATCTTGTCATTTACCCTATACAGTTTGTCCCTGTTCCCTCTAAATGTAATTCTTCTAGCTGCCCAGGTGATAATAACAATTTTTAAGTTACCAATGACCTCTTTTCTTATAGGGATACATATCATTTTAACTTATTGAGTCTCTTAGAAATTTGTTTTTTGCTGTTTTGTTTAGTTTTTCTTTTCTCCCTCTTTTTTAATTACCTTTTGATGATTCTACTGAGTTCTGTGCTTGGGCATCAAATTTTCTGTTCAGGCCTGGTCTTTTCTTTACAAATCCTTGGAATTCTTCTACTGTGTTGAATGACCATACTTTCCCCTGTAAGAATATAGTCAGTTTTGCTGGGTAATTGATTCTTGGTTGTAGACCTAGTTCCATTGCTTTCCCAAATAACATATTCCATGCCTTTCAGTCCTTCAGTGTATATGCAGCCAGATCCTGTGTTATCCTCACTGTGGTTCCAAGGTATCTGCATGACTTTTTCTTGGAAGCTTATAGTATTTTTTCCTTGGTCCTATAGTTCTTGAATTTGACTCTAACATTCCTGAGTGTTGTCATTTGGGGATTAAATACAATAGGAGATATGTGGATTCTTTCAATCTCCACTTTTCCTTCTGGTTCTAGAATGTCAGGGCAATTTTCTTGGATAATTTCCTGTAGTATGATGTCCAGGCTTTTCCTTTTCTCATGATCTTCTGGTAGATTAATGATTCTTAAGTTGGCTCTCCTGAAATGATTTTCTAAATCTTCTGTTTTGTGAATGAGATACTTCATATTTTCCTCAATCTTTTCATTCTTTCAATTTAGTTTTATAGTGTCCTGCTGCCTTGTGAAGTCACTTAATTCTAGTTGTTGTATTCTGGATTTTAAAGACTGGATTTCATCCCTGGCTTTTTGATCATCCTTCTTCTGGTCTGATTTTCTTTGGAGGTTTTCTTTCATTCTCTTTACCTCATCTCTCATCTCCTTTGCCTCATCTTTCATCCCCTATACTTCATTTTTTATCTCCTTTGCCTCACTTTTTGTCTTCTTTACCTCATCTTTCATCTCTTTTGCCTTATTTTCAAGCTGGTTCATTTGGGCGTTTAAGACAGTATTTTGGGGTTTTTTTTAAGTTCTTTTCTCAATTGTCTTCAGCCTCTCTTAATTTTGTTTTGAATTGTATTTTGAGTTTTTCCAAAGCCTGTTTCCAATTTGCTGGGTTTTCTGTTTTATTGCTTGATGTTCCTTCCTCCTTCTCTGTTCTGTTTGCTCTTTGTTCATTGCCTGTGTAGAAACTGTCGACTGTAATTTTGTTTTTCTTTTTCTGTTGTTTGCTCAGATTTACTCCTTCTTTACTACTGCAGTTGTCTGTGCTCTTGCTCCTCTCTCTCTTTATTTTTTTTTTTTGGTTATGGGATATTCTGTCAGTCTCCCCTCTTGGAGCTTTGTAAGGAGATCTCTCAGTGCAGTCTGTGGGGGAGGGTTTTGGTGCTTGAGCTTCCCTGTTCTCTTGAGGATTTGATTTGATTAAAATCTAGCAGTCTGTGGGTGAGGGTTGTTGGAGCTTGAGTTTCCCTGACCTCTGAAGACTTTGTTGGGAATAAGTCTAGCTGGGTTGAGCTGGATGTGCTCTGAGGCCAAAACCTCCTGGAACGCTGGAGCAATATGGAGAGTCTCCGCTGCTGTGAGCAGGCTGCCTGCTCTGCACTCCCTCTCCAGCTCCTTCCCCACTGCCTGTGTTTGATGCTCTGAGCCTGGCATAGCCCTGTCCACAAGGTACTCCCTCCAGACCAGTGCCTTTGTCCTCCCAGAGGTTCCCCCTGCCACTGGAGGCATAGCACTCTAGGTGGGGGAGGGGTCCTGGGACCTTCCTTCCTTTCCCCTTCAACTCAAGTGTTCTCAAATTCCAGCTTTTGGGGGCCTTACCTTTTGTATTGAGTTCAGCAGGAGGGTTCCTTGGCTCTGTCTTGTTGTTAGGTTTGATTTTCAGTCCCCTGGGAGCATTTAGTTTGTAATTGGTAATGAAGTGTTTTCAGAGGTCTGAACTTTTGCTGCCTCTATGCTGCCATCTTCTGAATCCTCCTCCAACTTTTAAAACTTCCACGTTGTGGATCTAGTCTATCATTCTAGGCTTGGTGCACATTACTTTCCTTTTTCTGGTCTTTGTCTGGTCCCTCCACCCTTAATATTGCCTTCTCTCTTAATTATCTAAATTGTATATAGAAACTACTGCTTCTATTTTGTTCCCTCCATAAGGATTAGAATATTATTTCCTTAAGAGCTCCTGTTCCTTATCCTTTATGTTGAGCATAGTACCTTGCATATGGTAAGCTTTTGGTTCATGCAGCTTCATGCAGTCTATGTTCCAGTCACTCATTTTCTTACTTCTCTGTATATAGGATATTCTATCTCCCATTTCCATGCCTTTGTACAGGCTGAGTCCCATCCTAAAATTCATTTTCTCCTCACCTCTGTTTTATACAATCCCAAAGATTCAAAACTCAGTTCAGTTGTGAGCTCCTATAGGACACTGATCCTGATACTCCTCCAGTTGCTAGACTTTCTTCCTCATTACTTTATTTGAACTGTGATGTATACTTGGAATTGTTCACTTATCTGTGTACCTGTTGTGTCTCCCCTTCTGCTAGTGGAATGTGCCTAAATTCCTGAGGGTAGAGACATTTTTTGTCTTTGTATTTCCTGTACCTAGAACAGTGCTTGATAATATAGCAGGTACTTAAAAATAGCTTGTGACATTGGATTTGACTAAATTGAAAACTTTCCTGGGTGGGGAAACTCAGATATTATTAGGAAAATGTCTAGAATTTCTCTACATAATTAGTATTCCTCCACTTCAAAGCTCAGTTATTGTGCGTGTGTGTGTGTGTGTGTGTGTGTGTGTGTGTGTATGAAAGGGAAAATAATTTTGTTCTTTTTGACTTCTAGTGTGGAAGAAGAAAAAAAACCCTCAGATAAATAACATGGTTGCTGCCTGAAAACCCTGTAATTTGGCTAATCTACAAACCCTTGTAAACATCCTAGGGTGCCAATTACTTGAGTTAAAATCGCAGGCTAATGTTTAGTGACAACTTTCCTTCCTCAATTTTCTATCCCTACCCCAAGCATCCATTTAACAGGATTTTTATATATTAAAAATGAATTGGGGAAAATGATAAAAGAAAGGTAGAGATAAAAGATGTATAAAGACAACCTTTTGAAAAGGAAATATAAGACATACTAGGAAAAGAACTTAACAAGACAAAAATTGCATCAAGAGAAGGGGGGATGAAGTTTTATGCTGGAAATCCAAATAACAGAGACATTGGCTCTAGGAACAATGGGGAGTCCATTGCTTCAAAAAAGCTTTTAAAATGTAAATATGAACTGACAAAGTCTTTTTTTAAAGTTAGGGAAACTTTCTTCCTTTACTAAATTGGACACAATGATCAGCAATATAATGAGAAATTTTACCCAAACTGCAAAGTATTGAATGATAGAAGAAATAGAATCTGAAGCCTCAAAAGTGAAACAACCAAAAAATAAATAAATAAAGCAGGATTTTTTCCCCATCTCATAAAATAGGAAGACAGAGAAATCTTATATGTGATGCCTAGGGGTAAAAATGATACATGAAGATTCAATTTATGAAAATGTAGGAGCAAAGGCAATAATATATGTGAAAATGCTTTAAGGTCTTCAGAAGAAAGATACTGTGTAAACCCAAGGTGGTATTATTATGAAGTAGCAATAACACAGTTTTTGCTTTTTTCTTTAGAAGATATATGGAAACTCTATGAGAAAGTTTAGCAAAAATACAGAGCTTCTATAATGTTTAAAATTCTATAAAGGGTCTTCCTAGTTTTATGGCAGTATGAATTTTGTATTCACTGTAAAGTAAAAATGTATTAAATTTCAGTGGAAAAATCCACTTATGTTGATGCAGTTAGAAGTTAGCCTTTAATAGCACATAGCAACAGCTATTTTATCCTACAACTGAAAAACCAGAAATGTTTGTTAACTAGAACTTTCCCTCTCTTCTAGTACAATAGTCATGCATTAAAATCCAATTCAGGAATACTGCCTCCTTCAATATGCATTTCTCGATCCCCCAGGGTGATAATAGTTTTCTACTTGGAATTTATATAGGACTGTATTTTGCAACCCTCTGACATGCTGACATATAATATTGCATCGTATAATTATCATTGTTTGTACTTCTTTCCTCACTATTTTTAACATTTATGAAAACATGGAGCTGAATTTAAACTTTGCATCTCTTTTGGTACCTAGCATTGTGTTCTGAACATGAGGCTGATTGAAAAATGATGTTTAATTAATGACTAAATGGAGAGAAGGATGGATGACTATAATGATTATCAAGAGTAATGATGAACTGATTTTCTTTTTCAGTCACTATAGAAAGAATTTTTATAATGCAAGGTCTAGATTAACTCAGAGTATTTTATGATTTATTAATTCTTTGAAACTAACTTTTATGTATTATATAAATAACAAGGTTAGTTTAACTAGAATATTAGATTAATTGAGATGAAACACTTGTGGAAATTTATTAACTCAAGCAAGAAATTAAAGATATTGATCAAGAAAAAAATTAGAAAAAGTAATTTTTCAGGTCAGCATTCAACTAATAAACATAAATGGCTACTATGGGCTAGGTACTCTGCTGAGTGCTGAGGATTTCATTGTAAGAAAGGTAGTTCCTGCCCCACAAAGAACTTAAAACAAAAGAAGACAATAAACCAAAGGAAGCAGAAAAGGGTTTCAGAGAAGGAGTGAAGGTACTTGGTAAGGGGACATGTTGGAAAATTCCAAAAGAATTCAGTCATGTGGAAAATGAAGAGATTGCTGGCCTAACCATCTCTATTAAATGGAGATTCTTTTCTCAGCTCAGAGAGAAGAGAAGAGAGAGAGAGATAGAGAGAGAGAGAGAGAGAGAGAGAGAGAGAGAGAGAGAGAGAGAGAGAGAGAGAGAGAGAGAGAGAGAGAGAGTTGACATAAACTTTCTGGAAGTGCACCAGTCTTGCTTATGCCAATAAGGGGAAGAAAGAGGAGGATGAAAACAAGAAGACCAAGATGAAAAAGAAAGAGGAGGGAAAAAAAAGCAATAAGGAGAAGGAAGAAGGAAAGAAGAGAAGGAGAGAGAAAGAAAGGGTGGCAGGACAGAAGGAAGGAAGGAAAGAAGGAAAGAAGGAAGGAAGGGTAAAAAGGGTAAAAGGGATAAAATATCATAAAAATAACAAAAAGGCGCTAATGCAAATTCATTTGCCTTTTGACACAAAAATTTAGTATATTCACTTATTCTGTCATGTAGAATTACAGTATATATGGGAAACAAAAAAATCTCAAAGATTTTCTAGTTTAATAATTTTACAGATAAAATAACAGTGTAAATATTTTAATGATAAATTACCTGAGACCATATAATTCTTTAATTAAAATAGATAAAGTATATTAAAGGAAAACATATTTTAAATTGGAAATAACTATGTAGATTTAAACTAATAATATTCTCACATTAAGTATCATTATTATTATTGTTAATGAGAATTTGTGCCAAATATTCTTCATTATAGTATGTTCATTATAATGATCAGAGTTCTGATTCTGAGCTTTTAAAACACAGAATAATTATGTGGCACCTTAGACATATAGTCCAATTTGCTCATTTTATAGATTAAAGAGACTCAGGCTGTGAATTTTAAAAGTCTCCATCTTGGTCTAGCACCCAAAAATTGTGCACACCCACCTACACGGGCATGCGCTAGTCAATGACTAATCAGAAATAATTAACTGCCCACCTGGGCTGTCCTAAGCCAAGCTAGAGCCAACCATTGGATTTGTGAGACACAGGAAGTGAGGTAGGGAACAGCCTCTGGAATTCGCGGAACTTGCTGTGGAGAGAGCTAGGGGGAGTTGGTGTTAGGAGCTTGGAGAGAGAGGACGCCCGCAGACAGCTTTCCTTCAGATCGGTCACGTGAGTTAAGGACTGGTTCTTTCCACCTGGGCCTTTAGGCCTAAACTCCCTCTGCCTTGGTCAGAGGTTGAGTAGCCTCTTTCCCTTTTCTCTTCTCTCCTTCTCTCCCTATCCTTTTCCCTACTCCCAGTGTGATTAAACCTCCATAAACCTCATTCTGACTTGAGTGTTTCATTTTAGGAATTTCATAAGTAAATTCCTTGGCGGCCATTGTTAATATTATATAAATCTTGTAGCCACATTTGTAACCATTACTATATTATAACCTTCTCCCAGAAGCCTTAAATTTCCCCATTACAGTTTGGCTAACCACTACGGGAAAAAGAACCTTATCAGTCTTCTGATCTCCTTACTATCACCTGGGAGAAATCCCACCCCGGCTACCCCCCCCCTGGCTCTTGGCCCTGCCTTAGTGCTTGGAAGGTTTCTAGAACCTCAATAAATTTCCTGAATTTTCTTGCCTTTTCAACCCACTTATTGCTCACTCCCTCAGTCCTGTTACCAAATACCTTGGCTTAAAGATACAGCTGCCAGAACAGGTGAGTATAAAACACCTTTTCTCTTTTCCCTTTACCCCTTAAGTTAAATTGGGGTCAACAGGATTTTTTTTTTCCTTCTCCTCTTTGTCTCTCATTTCTGTCTCCTTTTACTTTAAGGAGGTGGCTCAGTAGAGAGAGGCAGGCCAGGCTTACCTAATCAACTAAGCAAGGAGGAACCTCAGGAGAAGGAGCTCTTAGGAGCTCCTAGCCCGCAAAAAACAGCTGAATACAGCTAGGGAGCTAACTTAAAACCAATTTTTTTTTCTGTTTCCTGGCCTTTCTACTCTTAAAAATTTAAGTGGGCTTTGCTCAAGGAAGATAGCACATGGTCATAGGGGCTTTAGCCTGAGGGCCAAAGAAGATTGCTGGGACCCACCCACATACACTTTGTAAAGAAGGAGAATTTACAATACAATAGGCCCTTAGCCTGTATAGGGTTGTAGACTCAGAGCCACCTATTGTAAAAAGAAAAAGCCTGTGGAAAGTTTGCTGCTTTGCCCTGCTCCCCACTTGCTTTGTGAAATTACAAAATATACATATAAAAATGAGTACTATATCCTTTGACAATTATAAGGCAGCTGAAGAAGTAGGGGCATTGAGGAATGAAGGATACCTCCAAATTTTTATATTAATAGGTACTGTCATTTTTGTACTCCTCAATACTATATTTAGAGATGAAAAAATAAAACAAATTGAGGATAAAATAAAACAAAATGAGGAGAAAATAAAACAAAATGAGGAGAAAATAAAACAAAATGAGGAGGAAATAAAGCAAAATGAGGATAAAATAGAAAATATTGAGGATAAAATAGGAAATATTGAGAATAAAATAGAAAAAATTGAGGATAAAATAGGAAATATTGAGAATAAAATAGGAAATATTGAGGATAAAATGGGAAATATGGAAGATAAAATAGGAAAAATTGAGGATAAAATGCAAGCCCAATTAGAAGATCTAAAAAGTTTCTTACAGGATCAATTGACAAACAACCACTCTACCAGAAATAGACCTGTTTCTGAACCTTTGAATGAGGAAATTTCCTTCCCTGAAATAGAGATGGAAAATACCTTTCCTATAGCCAAGTTAACAGACTGCTTCTCTCGTGTAGTGCAAATCTTGTCTGAATTTAATCCCCAAAACCCTTCCCCGGCAATCCCAGATTCTCATGTTCCTTCTCCTACAGAAAACCAAATTCCAATGCAAGAGAGATCTTGTCCCCCTAGAAAAACCTGTCCTTGTCAAACTGACCCACAGGTGCAAAATCCAACTAGAGGCCTGTTTCCTCTAAGAGAAGTACCTGAAATAGGACGAAATGGGGATGTGGTGACTTTAAGACATAGGATACCGTTTACTCCCCAAGAAATAAATGAATTTACACGAAATATTCCCACATATGAACAAGATCCTTTTCTAGTAACAAAAAAGATGGGAGACATATTTTTTCAGTATAATCCGTCTTACAAGGACGTTGAGAGCTTACTCCAGGCTTTTTTAAGTGAACGTGAAAAAAATAAAATAATTGCTCATGTCAACAAAACCAGGGGGCGTAATGCAGCACATTGGCCATCTCAGGATCCCGAATGGGACTATAACAATCCTGAGGATTATCTACAACTATACCGTTGTAGAGAGGCCATCCTCACGTCCATGAAGGAATGTGCGGACAGTACAGATAAGTGGATGGAACTGGAAAAAATTAAGCAAAAGGAAAATGAAACACCCTCCAGATTTATGGACAGAATTATCGAGTTTGGGGACAGATACTTAGATTGGGACTTAACTAAAGAGAGTAGTATAAGACAAGCTAGAAGAATCTTTGTAAACAATTCTTGCAAAGCAATTAAAAATT
Source organism: Monodelphis domestica (assembly GCF_027887165.1). Taxonomy (NCBI): domain Eukaryota; kingdom Metazoa; phylum Chordata; class Mammalia; order Didelphimorphia; family Didelphidae; genus Monodelphis; species Monodelphis domestica. Next base: position 371,479,220 of record NC_077229.1, read on the forward strand.
ATTTCAAAACACAATGCCCAAGATGGTCAGATATGGACCTTGAAGAATTGCGAAAAACAGCTATATATGTTTTAAAGGGAAACGAAGAAAAGGAGAAAGAAAATGATGATGACATGGAGGAAATGAAGAAAAAAATGAGATATTTAATAGATAGGATAACTAAATTAGAAAGTGGGCAGGGTAATGAACCAACGACAATTGCCCCTCTCCAGAAATCCAATTATCAATCCATTACTTGCCACTTCTGTGAGAAGAAGGGCCACAAAATGATGGAATGTAGAACCTTTCTTAAGATGTTTGGAAGGAATACACAGTTTAATAATAGTTTTAGAAATAATAACTATAATGAATATAGAAATAAGAACTTTAGAAACCAGAATTATAGAAATAGGAATTGGGAAATTAATGACAATGCTCAAATTGAAGAAAATTTTAATGATAATACTCAACAATATATGAGAAATGGCGCTCGTCCAAAAATTACTCGAGGTACTAATGACTCTCAGAGAGGTGCCCTTCAGGGGGGTGCCCAAGGAATATCCCAAACACAATGATGGTGCCCGGGGGGGGCTAGGGCACAGGAATCAGAGGATACAACCTTTGATTTCCCGGACCCTGATGTCCTACTACCCGTTGTCCCTATCCACTGCCCTCCCCATACTAATGAACCCCATGTTACCTTAAAGGTGGGTAACACCTATTATGATTGTCTATTAGACACCGGAGCTTCCTGGTCTGTATTGAAGAGAAAACCTGATTTACAATGTTATTCTATTGGCTCAGAGAATGTAATGGGAGTATCAGGAATAACCCAAAGAGTTAAAAGACTTCCTCCTAGAATGGTGTCTGTAGGACCCCTAGAGGTACAACACTCTTTCCTTTTGATGCCTGACTCCCCTTTAAATTTGCTGGGGAGGGACCTTCTATGCAAACTCAGAGCCACAATAACCTGCTCCCCAGATGGCTCATTATCATTAGAAGTACCAGAGGAATCTTTAAAATTACTCCCTGTACTTCTCTCGGAAAACCAGGACGCAAAAGAGCCTTCCATTTTTGAAATACCTAAAGATATACCGGAGTCTCTTTGGGCCACATCTTCTTCTGATGTAGGCTTGCTTAAATCTGCTGTTCCTGTGCAGATAAAAACTAAATCTAGCCCACCTCCTTCTATCCCTCAGTATCCCCTCTCAAAGGAGGCAATTGAGGGTATTACACCAGTTATTAACTCATTAATAGAACAGGGAATAATAATCCCTTGCAAATCTGAATACAACACGCCCATCCTACCAATTAAAAAACCAAAAAAAGGGCCCGATGGCAAGCACATCTATAGATTTATACAGGATCTAAGGGCAGTAAATAATCACGTTATAAAGAGACACTCCGTAGTTTCTAACATACATACTATTATTTCATCTATTCCTAGCACAGCTACATACTTTACAGTAGTAGACTTGTGTTCAGCCTTTTTTTCAATACCAATACATGAAAACTCCAGACATATTTTTGCTTTCACCTGGAAGGGCTCACAATATACCTGGTGTCGGCTGCCACAGGGTTATGTCGAAAGTCCGAGCTTATTTGAGCAAATTTTGAGCCAAGACACAGACAATATAACATTTAAAAATAGCAAATTAATCAAATATGTAGATGATCTACTCTTGGCTTCAACAGATGCAAAAACATGTCAAGAAGATAGCAAACACCTTCTTTTGGAATTGCACAAAAGAGGTCATAAGATCTCGAAGGACAAAGTTCAGTGGTGTCTCCCCAAAGTAGAATATTTGGGGTTCATTCTGACAGCTGGTGCCCGCTCTATTTCTCCCAAGCGAATTGAGAATATTCAAAAATTGAGTGCTCCTACTACTAAAAAACAGTTAAGAGCAATTCTGGGAGCAACAGGGTTTTGCAGACAATGGATTCCTTGTTATGGGGAAATTACTAAACCTCTTATAGCACTAACAAGGGATGTAGTCCCTGAACCCCTCAAATTAGAGCCTGAACACCTGTCAGCTCTATCAGAGCTAAAAAAGGCTATCTTATCTGCCCCTGCTCTAGGCATCCCAAATTACAACAAGCCATTTACTTTGTATGTACATGAACGAAGAGGAGTAGCCTCTGGTGTTTTAACTCAGACTTTGGGACCTTCTCAGCGTCCAATTGCCTATTATTCTGCCCAACTAGACCCAGTAGCAGCAGGAGCACCACCATGCCTTAGAGGAGTAGCTGCTACAGCCTTACTAGTAACAAAAACCGTTGATTTAGTATTGGGATGTCCATTAACAATAATGTGCCCACATGAGATTGAAGCATTATTGGTAAAACATAGAACACAGGCATTCTCGGATCAGAGAATTACAAGGTATGAAATAACCTTATTAAATAGTGAAAATATTACCTTGAAACGCTGTTCAACTCTTAACCCTGCCACCTTGCTTCCAGATTTACCTACTTCAGGAGAACCACTACATAACTGTGAAACATTAGTGTCCATGGCAGAAAAGCCTCGAGATAATCTCTTGGACACTCCCTTAGAAAATGCAGATCTGATTTTATTTACCGATGGTTCCTCTTTTATGAGGGATGGCATACGTTACACTGGAGCTGCCGTAGTCTCAGAATTTGCCACTGAATGGTCAGCTTCACTACCTTCTAACATTAGCGCTCAAGGAGCAGAGCTCATAGCTCTGAAACATGCCTGTATAATTGCCAAGGATAAAAAGGCAACAATTTATACGGATTCTAGATATGCTTTTGGCATTTGTCACTCAGTCGGGATGCTATGGCTCCAGAGAGGATTTTTAACCTCAGCTGGAAAATCCATAGCTAATGCAGAAATTATTAATGAAGTTCTTTCTGCTCTCAAACTGCCTAAAGCCCTAGCTGTAGTTCATTGCTCTGCCCATACAGGTGGCTGTGACCCTGTCTCTAGAGGAAATGACCGAGCAGATGCCGCTGCAAAACTAGCAGCCATAGAAGGACCTGGATTAATTTTAACATTAACAACCACTGATAATTTAAATTTATCACTCTCCTATAATGAAAAGGAAGTGGAAAAATGGAAACAAAAATTTAAAGCAAAACAAATTAATGGAGTATGGGTGTCATCTGAAGGAAAACCCCTGCTCCCTAGAAGTTTCTATAACCAAATTTGCCAATCTATTCATAAAAATGGTCATTTTGGTACCCAGGGCATCGTGGACTCTGTTAAGAGAGTATGGATAGCCCCTGGCATAACTACCATAGCCTCTAAAGTGTGTTCATCCTGCCCTACCTGCCAGGCATATAACCAACATGCCTTTCGTGGTAAAGCCTTTGGTGGACGTCCTCTGGCTTACACACCTTTTGAGCACCTGCAGATAGATTTTATAACGATGCCAAAGGCTGGACAATATAAATTTTGTTTGGTCATAGTAGACCAACTGACCAGATGGCCGGAAGCATTTCCTACAGCCCGAGCCACAGCAGCTTTTGTTGCTAAGGTGCTTTTAAAAGAAATTATTCCTCGTTTTGGCCTACCAGCACGTATTGACTCCGATAGAGGGAGTCATTTTACCGATTCTGTCTTAAACCAGATATATTCTTGCTTGGGGATAACTCCAAAATTCCATGTTCCATATCATCCCCAGAGTTCAGGCCAAGTTGAGAGGATGAACAAAGAACTTAAAACTATGATTGGAAAATTATGCACTGAGACCCATTTAAAATGGCCTGAAATTCTCCCTTTGGCCCTATTTTATCTTAGAAGCAGGCCTAGAGGAGACTTACATATTTCACCATTTGAGATGCTTTTTGGACATCCGCCTATACAGGCTAAGCCTTTCTCCCCGGCTTATACATCGTTATTAGGGGGAGATACTACTATTGCTTCCTATATACAGGAATTACAGCACAAACTGCGTGAGCTACATGAATCCGGAGCTGCAGTACAAGCTGGACCACTAGACTTCTCACTTCACGACCTGAACCCAGGAGACAACGTGTATATAAAGAACTTCCAGCGTACAGGAGCAACCCAGCCTTCCTGGGAAGGACCATTCCAAATATTGTTAACTACTCCAACATCTATAAAGGTTGGAGAAAAGGACTCTTGGATTCACTGTTCTCATGTAAAGAGAGCATCTTCTGTTGAGACTGATTGACTGTATCCTATACATGCATTGGAGATAACTATACATTGACAAGTGGAACTGTTTTATTCTGCTTTTGACACATTGAATTCCTAAATTTAATTTTTTTCCTTTTTTCCTTTTTTTCTCTTTTCCTTATTTTATTATTATTATTATTTTTACATTATTTTATTTTTTTACCTTTTTCTCATTTCTATGTACTTTAGGTACATATGATCAATATTAATTTTTATTCTACAATATTAGTTTAAATATATATACTTGTTGTTATTATTAATATGCACCCAAACAGCTTTAGACTATGGGAACCTGCCATTTATTGATAATTGTTGTGGGACTATGATTAATGTTTGTGTCTGATTCTAGATATGAGATCAAACAAGGAGCACAGATATAACCTGGATAATGCCAAAAGAGCTCACAGGTCTAAAAATCAAAAGACCAATCCAGGTAGGATTAATACATTTCTAAGCCAATACTAAGGACTTGAACCTAGTGTGAGACTCGGGGTTGCGACACTTGACAGACGTTAAGATGTAGGCCTTCCCTGTATCCACACTCTTCGTGAAAATACCTACAGACAAGTACCTAAGGTTGGCTACCATCCTGGCTCCATCCATCCCTGAGAACGAAGGTAAAAATCAGACGAGGGAATAACACTTCCCTAGATATAAAATAAAAATCTGGTCCTCTTTTTTCTCTCCTATAGTATGGCAACTTCCTGTAGCCTGGGCTGCAAATGGGGAAGTAAAATTATGCTACATTCTGTCCTACAGACTTGTGGGATTAGAAATTACTTAACTGGACCCTAATACAGAGGCCTGTGGGAAAAAAAAAAAATTTTTTTTATTCTTGCTTTCTCAAATTTTGTATACATAGATTTTTTGATTTTGATACTGATTTTGAATTCTTTAATGTAAATATGCATATATAAAGGGTTATATTTTTTTCCCTTAATTTTTTCCCTTTTTCTTCTTTTGATTTTGATTTTATTTTGATATTGTTTTGTTTTTCTTTTGAATTAACTCACACACCCCCACAACTAAAACTTGAATCCTCAGCTGGACTCAGTGTTTTTTCAACACGTTCTTCAGGGGGGATTGTATTTCATCAAATCCAAGATTTAAATTTTGTTCGAGAGAGAAATCTTCAGAGAAGCTTGCTAACTAACTGAATCCAGAGAATGAACTGTTTGCAGAAAGATATCTAAACCTTTTCACTACAGGAAGATCCAGAATGAACCTTGGGGTGTGGTTGATTGAACATTTTTTTGAATGTACACTCTTATGCCAAAGGGGACTGCCCCCTAATTGGCTTTTGTCAATGCGCCCAGCAAAACATTGGTTTGCTGTCTTTCTCTCTCCTCTATTTCCCCATATTTACAACTATTATAATTGTCCTCTTAGTGGAAAAAATTTGTATACACTTATAGTTAGAAATTTTTGGGGTGCAGTATGCTTATGTTTAGTGATCAATTGGGGAGACTAGTCTCCCAATCATCATCAGGGGGGATTGTGAATTTTAAAAGTCTCCATCTTGGTCTAGCACCCAAAAATTGTGCACACCCACCTACACGGGCATGCGCTAGTCAATGACTAATCAGAAATAATTAACTGCCCACCTGGGCTGTCCTAAGCCAAGCTAGAGCCAACCATTGGATTTGTGAGACACAGGAAGTGAGGTAGGGAACAGCCTCTGGAATTCGCGGAACTTGCTGTGGAGAGAGCTAGGGGGAGTTGGTGTTAGGAGCTTGGAGAGAGAGGACGCCCGCAGACAGCTTTCCTTCAGATCGGTCACGTGAGTTAAGGACTGGTTCTTTCCACCTGGGCCTTTAGGCCTAAACTCCCTCTGCCTTGGTCAGAGGTTGAGTAGCCTCTTTCCCTTTTCTCTTCTCTCCTTCTCTCCCTATCCTTTTCCCTACTCCCAGTGTGATTAAACCTCCATAAACCTCATTCTGACTTGAGTGTTTCATTTTAGGAATTTCATAAGTAAATTCCTTGGCGGCCATTGTTAATATTATATAAATCTTGTAGCCACATTTGTAACCATTACTATATTATAACCTTCTCCCAGAAGCCTTAAATTTCCCCATTACAAGGCCCACCAATTAAATACCTGCCCAAGATGAAATAGGAAATGAAACAAGATTTTGGATTATCTCACTTATGAAAGTCTTGAAATATTCAAGTTAATATCCAGAGTGTATAATAAACTTACATTTTTAAACAGGGTAAGAGTTAGTAAAATTTGTGACTATAGATAAATTTGTCAAAAACGGTTTACTTATAAATGATATATTTTTATATAAAGAAAAGTGGAATCTCTGCCTGAATTTTTAATATATTAATACTTTTTTACATGTGTAAAAATACAGATGGGGAAAAATAGAAAAATAAATTAGGTAAGATGGCCTATGGCAAACAGAGCATTTTATCAAGCTGACTGACTTTAGTTGCCATAAAACTGTACCTCTGAGCTCATTCCCTTCTTATCTCCTTTCCTGTATTTCAAAATGTGCACTCTCATAAGCTTACAACTTCTAGGCTATAACCTACATGGGGCCCAAAGCCTTGAAATGCATTTTTATTTATAGTATTCTGACCCCACATAGTTCTAACACAGGCATTTTATTGCATTTACATAAGAACAGCCTTGTATGCCCAACATTTAGGAACAGAAAAAGCAATGTGTGATCAGAGAATTCTAGAATCTTGGACCTGAAGAGTACCTGAATAAAGATTTCTTGCTATAGAATTCCCTACAAATGGTCTTCCAGTCTCCATTTTAAGGCCTACAGTGATAGAAAACATAATAGGACCTAAAGTAATACTCTTTTCTCCAATTGTACTAGTATCTCTGAAACAAAATACCTTCCATGACCTACCTCCAATGTATCTTTTCACTTTTATTTCCTATTATTTTTCACCTACATTTCATTAGAAATACAGATAATTCCCAAATATTATGCCTCATCCCGACCTCTTTGAACTTGTATAAGTCAACCACTGTGCCCAAAATGTACAGTTTCTTTACCTCTTTCTCTTTCTTAGTCTTATCTTTCCTTCAAAGCTCTGCTCATGCGATCTCAAAACACAATCTTATGTTCTAAATGTTTTAAGTTTTTGATATGGCAGATTGTGATCCATGGATAAATTGGACCATGGGTATTATAAAAAAAGGTCAGGAGGGTCTAGGATGGGGTCTTGTGTGATCATAGGCTACTTCTGTGGTCCGAGACAGGATTCTCAGATCTCTAGGCTGCAGAATTAGGAGGTTGGAAAAAATATGTTTTATGTCTTTCAACTCCAGATCTATGATATTAAGTCATATAAAGTCTCTGATCCAGATTTTCCTTATCTACAAAATAAGGGATTGGACTTTATCACCTTTGGGGAGGTCTTCCAATTCTAGATCTATGACTCTTTGATCCTATGATATGTGGATGGTTGATAATAAAGGGGCAACACTCTGAAAAGTGGAGGAGAGTAGAAGAGATTCTCCTTGCAGGATTGTGCTGGTAAATGTTTGCTAACTGACTATGGAAAGAGATAGACAACACACAAAACACTTTTAAGGTTATTCTGCATAATTAATATATTTCCATCATTTTATTATGTCACATCAATCAATAAAAATATATAACATCTTGATTTGTAGCAACTGTCAATTTATGAGATATAAATGCTTACAATGTAAACTGAACAATTGTCTCTTCTTGACATAAAGGTTCAGGGTACACTTCAGAATTCTTTATTTATTTGACTAATTTCTCCAAACTCTTGGAAATCTCATAATTCAATATCTGTATTTTCTGATTACCTCCTCTCTAGTTATTATGCTTAGATGAATTAATACACCATTTATTTTGCACCATGTGCTAATGTGACATTCAAAGATTAGACATAAGAAGAAATTTTGTCCCATTCATGGAATAAGTGATGCTGAACATTACTTAATTATATCCCCAAATCATTGCTTGAAGCTTTGACTACACCCACCCTGTACATTAACTTCCCAACCTCAATCTCCAATCTCCTGTCTCTATAAAATCAGTATCTAATAATCTGTATTCAACTTTGGATCTAAGAAAATCAATTCATTTCCCAAAATCATGATTTGTTAAATTGCCATCACTGATTCTCAACCAAATTCTCAACTCTTCCATTCATAAATCAGCATCATTTAAAAATGAAATCATGAAATCATCTCTAGTCATTTAGAATGCTATAAAGCTGAAAGCAAAAGATAATGATGTTATCTAAAAAAAGATAAGTAAATCACAGACTTCAGTGGTAAAGCTTGACTTTTCCACCCCCAGCCTCTATTTTATATTTTATTATTATCACTTTTCCCACAGACATATTATTTTTCTCATAGTCTTTCTGAAGATGACTATTATTAAGCATTCTAGAATCCAGAAACTAAAGATATCTATGTAGTAGGCAAGAAGGAAGCCATTATTTAATACATATTAGACACTTTACTAAGTGCTTTACAAATATCTCATTTGATCCTCTCAATTATCCTATAAGTAGATGATGCTACTATCCCCATTTTAGATATGAGAAAATTGAAGCAGATAGAGGTAAAGCAAGTTGACCAGAGCCACACAGTTAGGAAGTATATGAGGCTGGATTTGAAATCAATTCTTCTTGTCTCAGGGTTCAGATCTCTAGCCATTGCACCATCCAGGTACCTTTGCTTCTACTAGAAGGAGGAGACCTAGAAGGGAAGGGATGGGAGAAGAAGAATACCATAACTCTATCTGGCTCATACTGTCACTTGTCATTGCTAGTGGAAGTATTGAAACATAAGTCTATCTATGCTGCAGAGATGACATCCCAACACCTGGCAAACTAGCTGGGGGCACATATCAGCAATCTTATCCTATCCGCTCTCTTCCATGTATTTCCTCAATGAGAAGTGGCTCCCCCAAATGAGAGCTAGCAAAATACCCCAAGTACTATGTGTGACTCTTTGAAAAAAGTGAAAGAATAACTTAAACAGACTACCTCTGAAACCTTTACAACAGGTATCCTCCCTCTTCCCAAATCTTCCACCTTTATCCAGTTTAGCATTACCATCTTTGTCCCTGGAAATGCAGAAAAAAGGCACAGGGGAAAATATGCAAACAGCATGTATCACAAGGCTGTCTCAGCAGAGTTTTATATAACTATTTCACTCCAGAAGGGGAATAAGTTCATCTATCTATTTGAACTCCCTGATGTTTTACATCTGGATTATACAGTTTATTCTGGGCTGAGCCTAACTCAGTCCTATCTTCTGGGAGTTTAAATGCAATCCTGGAACAAAATTTGACACTCATAACTCATTCAACAGTCAACAAAAGGAGATTTACTTAGCCATAACAAGAGAAAGGTATTATACAAGGATGTGTATTGAAGACACCTTAGGTTGATTAAGTAGAGGAAGCTTTCTTTCCTGAATTGCATATCTTGGTCTAACCAAGCAAAAAAAAAATCATTTCCCTTATGAATATTTTTGTACTTTGACCACCAAGAATATAAACAGTCTGAACCTTTATTTTCTTGAATCAATAAAATCTCAAAGATGATTTCAACACCATTTAAGGAAGAAAAATAAAACTTGTGTCACGTTCCTGGGGGCATAGAATTAAAGATGTACCTTTTAGCTGGTCTCAGCCTCCAGACATGGTATATATAAAGATTGCTGGAGAGATGCTCCTTTCTTTCGTTTTCACAACAGAGTCATTTACAGATATGGATCCTTCCTTTCTCCTCCCCAGTGAACATTCCTCTAAAACAAAAAAATAAAATCTTTATATAAAACCAATAGAAACACCCATAAAGATGGGCAGCTGATGTAATAGTCTGTTCTCATGTGCTCCCAAATTCCCAATGAAAAGAGGAAAGTGTGTAATATTTCTCTTTCAAATGGCTAGAATGGTGCTGGATTTTGCTCAGAGACCAAGAGATCCCCAAGATCTTCATTAGCCATCAGTGCCATGGGTCATGGACAGGCTTACCTAGTGAATTTAGGTATGTATGGCAAGAAATGAAGAAGATAACCATCAACTTTGTTGTAAGAAATCCAAGATGTGCTTCCACACTGGGTTTAGTCCTTTCTTCTATTTTTTTTTCTGTTTTACAATCAATAGTAAGTATTGGTTCCAAACCAGAAGAGTGCTAACGGCTAGGCAATTGGAGTTAAGTGATTTGTCTAGGGCACACTGCTAGGAAGTGTATGAGGCAGGATTTGAACCCAGAGTCTTCCATCTCTAAGCCTGGCTAACTACTCACTGAGCCAACCTAGATGCCCCACCCCAATCCTCTCTTCTTTATGGACCCGCATAGTGCCCGCAGCATGTGTCCAGAAATCGACTAAAGCAGATTGTGACTACATCTGAAATAGACCACAACCTACGACAGCTGGCTCCAGAAGAGTGGCAAAGACAGCTCATAAACACTGGAGCTTCTACAAGCCTCATCTCTCTCTCTGAAACAGAGCATTGTGTCGGAGAAGGGAAGAGAAACTGGAAAGTTCTGAAGCAACTCCCTCACCTTGAGATCATCCTTACACATGGAGGGATCCTTTGGAAATGTAATTGACTATGAAAGATACAAAACATACAATTGCTATATAGTTGCCTTATTTACCCTCTGTGCATGTCATAAGTACCATAAGAAAGGCTTTTTACCTGAGAGGCACTATAGTGTAGCGGAGAGAGCATAGGCCTTGAAGTCAGGCACCCCTGGGTTCAAATCCTGCCTCAGATGCACCATAGCTGTGTGGCCTTAGGCAAGTCACTTGACCTCTCATGGGCCTCATTTTGTATCTCCCTTTTTATGAAATAAGTTGCTGACCTAACAAAATGTCTCTGTAATTTGAATAAAGGATATAGAATAAACTATTAAAACTTAAAGTATTATATAAATATCCTTTATTACAGAAGTACAACACGTGATTCATATAAAAAAGTAAAATTATATCTAAAATAAATAGAAAGACAAATATGCCTTCTTTATTGGACTTAGTAACTGTGATATATTGTCATTTGTTGAAACCACATGCAAAATTATGAACCTAAAGCTTCTCTGGGTTGTAAAATGACCTTTTCCTAAGTCTCTAGGGGTTGAGAATCATCACTTATAGCTCCCATATTGGACCTAAAAAGATTCAGAGAAGGAGGAAATTTAGATTTTCCAAACACTTAGATTCTAAAAATGGTCCAGGAAAAGGAGTAAGAGATAAGATCAGCATTAACATTCTCTGTATATCATATTTTAACTCCTTATATATTTTCATGTAGTGCCTAGGAGTATACTCCTCCACCACATTCCTGCCTTACATATTTTAAAGAAAGAAGGTCTGTAAGTTATTTCCAGGAATCAACACAAGGGAAAAAGGAAAGTGTGGTTACATCACAAATCCAGAAGGGGGTGATGATTCTGGTTAGATTTTGGACCTTGCTGCTGGGGAAAAGATGTATTCAGTCCTTGCAATGTGGAAGTGTTACCACGTGTAGCTATAGTAACATACTATAATATTACAGTTCAATAGTTATCAAATTATATGTGGAAACTAATGCTAGGTATATTTGTTCTTAGTAAAGCAGGTGAAATGTTCCTTTTTTTATTGAAATAACAAAAGAAAATAAAATATATTGGAAAATTTGGTGCGAGGGTGTCAACAAAAGATGAGCAAAACATTAACGAGCATCCAAAAGGAGTCAATTGGGTAATGTGTTTCATTTTCTTTTTTCTCTAATAGTGCTTTGAAGGATAGGAGAGAGTATGGAGAAAATAGATAATAGAGAGACCTATTTGTTAGGAATTATTAGGATAGTGCTCCCTATAGAAATCCCTAGGGGAAAGAAGGACTTATTGATTGATTAGTTAACATTTATCCACCTGACCATAGCATCCAGGTAGATACATGGATATTGTATAGCTAAGAAGGGATTAATGAAAGGATAAGGTGTCTGAAAATTATAAAGATAGAAAATAAGATATGTGATTATGATGGAGAAGAAAAGAAATAGTAGGTAAAAAAACTATGATCAAAAAAGGAGGATTTTTGAGCTAGAGATCTCAGAAGGACAAAGGACAACATGGTAGGTGTGAAGAGTACTAGATTTGGAGTGAAAATTTGGGGTTTCAATGACCTGGGACTGTCAGTTAATCTCTTTAGGTCATTTTTACCACATGTATAAAAATTGGGGCATAAGAGGAGAGGGATTGGAATAAATAGTCTCTAATATTCCTTCTAGCTTCAAATCTATGTTTTTATGACTTTGTGAAATTTCCAGGTGATGGTTCTGTGTGGTTTCTCTATTGGTTCAGTGACAATATGGCATGATGATGTATATTAACAGAATCAAAGTAAACTAGCACAGTGAATCTGAGGGATAATCCCCATGAATATTAAAATTCCTGAGGATAATGGAAGGGCAATAAATAAAGAGAAAAAAGCCTCCATAAACTAACTATGAAAGTTGAAATGGGTCTTATTTTTATCTTAGTATTGACTAAGCTCAGTTCAGCAGATAAGAATTCTTATCACCTTTAGTCCAGTCAACACTATTTTCTTAGGTGCTGACACTGGCTGTATAATTGTAAGCAAATTAATCTCTGAGTCTCTTTTTTTAACTGAAAAATTAGTATAATTAGATGTTTACTATCTGCCATGCAGAATTGTTCTGATGGAAACACCTTGTGAATTTTAAAGCATTAGTTAAATATGATCTATTACAAGTGCTATGATATTTCAATTGTGTTGAAAAATCAAATTATGTATTTTTTTATTTTTAACATTCATTAAATTTTTTTGACTTGCATATTTTCTTATTCCTTTCAGACCTTCCCATACCCATTGTGATGGCAAGTAATATTCTTTATAGATGTGGACTTGCAAAACATCTTAATATCAGTCATGTTGCCAAAAAAGAGCAAGAAATAGAAGAAAAATGTTTCAATATGCATTCAGAGTTCAGTTCTTTTTCTGGAGGCAGACAGTAATTTTCATCACAAGTCCTTTGGCATTATACTAGATCATTGAATTGATCAGAGTGATCTGTAATTCTTAGTGGGAAGTCATAGTCTTCTGTGAATCATATATGCATAATACAGATTGGCACATTCACAGAATACTTCTGACAGTGACTTCTTAAGAGACACTGGAGTGGCTGGGGAGTCTGATTGTGAAACGCTCTGGATGGTGTGTAATGGAAACTCCTTGGAGAGAGAGTGTATAATGCACTGGCATTCTTTTAACTGGTTTTGTCTGCCAAACTACATGGTGAAGAGGAAACTCTTTGGCCATGGAGGCCTTCAAAAGAATCTGAGTAGAACCTTGACCAGAAATTCTCTTTTCATAACTTCTTTACATTTGACTCCTGCGGTATCAATATTTCATGAGCGATAACACTGTAAAGGAAGAGCCCTGACTTGTGCCTTTTCTTTTTTGAGGCAAGTATGTAGCCACTTACAATGGATCAAACTCTTTTGCTTCTGTTTTTTTCTTTTTTTTTTCTTGTCTAAAGTGAAGAGATTGGAGAGAGCAATCCTGTGAGTTTTGAAAGACCAAAAGAATGTGATACCATGTGTGTGGGCTACTGGGTTACCTCATATTCATTCAGATTTTGTATCCAGCTGTGTCCAAAGGTACAAAAAGACTAAATTTAATTTTTTTCATTATTGCTTATGTTTCCATTTCTATTGTTTTCTTACTAGGCAAAATGTTACTTTGGAAAGAGAACTGAATTTTGAAACTAAAGACCTTTACTACCAATATGGCCTTGAGGAGATATGTTAAGCCACACTGGATTGCCTGCTTAATAGAGAATGACTTCTAAGTAGAATGTAGAGATGTCTCCACAAAGAGAGAAAAGGAATCATTATGTCAAGGGTTGTGAGATTCCCCTCTTTGCCACGTGTTTATTGCAAGTAGAATAATATTGTACTTTAAGTTTTAACCTACAATCTCTCCTGCAGTCTTACATGTGAAAGAGTAGTAAGACCAGGACTGGATAAAAATTTTAATAGCAACTCTTCATGCTATATCTTCTCAGTAAGTCTAAGATAGATAGATAGATAGATAGATAGATAGATAGAGAGAGAGAGAGAGAGAGAGAGAGAATATAGATGGATGAATGGATAGAAAGATACATAGACAGATAGATAGATAGATAGATAGATAGATAGATAGATAGATAGAGTAAATAATTTTTTGTTAAGAAGAATTGCACTAGTGTGAATCCATGAAAAACAGTACTCATTCAACTCTTCTAGAGACATCAAAATTAGGGGCATGACTCCACATGAAGTGTACAATAGAATCTTAGACTTAGCTAAATCAATAAGCATTTGAAGTGCCCCCTACATGGCAGCCACTGTATTAAATGATGAGAGTAAAAACAAAGGCAAAAAGAGTCCCAGCAAAAACTACCTTTTCATAGAGCTCAAACAATGTGCAAACAGCACAGTACAGATGCAGGATATAAAGGACAACCTGCAGGTAATTTCAGAGGAATGATTCATGCATTCAGGAGGTGTGCAAAAGGTCTCTTGTCCAGAGGGAGAGAATTCTGTGCAAGGAACAGGACGGAAGCACTAGTGTCACTGTGTTGTTGTAGACTATGTGAATTATAATGAAATGTAAGAAAACTGGAAAGGTGGGAATGGAATAGATTGTGGAAAGCTTTACATACCAGAGGACATTATATTTGAACCTGGAGGTAAAAGGGAACCACTGCAGATTATTGAAGAGGAGACAAGATATAGTTAAACCTGCCCTGTAGGAAGATTATTTTGAGGTTTGACTAATGGCTAGAAAGGGCATTTTAACATCTACTCAGTTGTTGTTGTTGTTGTTTTTCAATTCATACTTGTGTTATCTGATGCTTTAAAGATAAAATTGCTTGCCTCAAACCATATAGGTAGAAAGCAGCAGGGTCAGGATTTGAACTCAGGTGGTCTGACTACAAATAAATTAATGCTCTTTCTACTATATCATGCTACATTGAAAATGATTTTAAAATATTTTTGCCTTCTGATCTTGTGCATTTTATATATTAATTACTCATACTTGTGAATTTTGGAGACATATGTTTTGTTCCTCTTATAATCACTAACTAGTTTTCTTCCTGGTACCTTTTTATAAAAGGCAATATACTTCATTAAATTTAGGATCCTCAGAAGTTGGCCTTTTCCCTATGAAACAGTAAGAGTAACCATTGGTCCTACTAAGCTAGTGTCTCAGGGACTACAGTTCCATTGGAGAGGATTGTATTAAATGAAACATTTTGAATGCATAAATGAAATTCCCAATCTCAGTCTTTCCCAAGCTTCATATAAGTTTTTAACAATTAACAAAGGGAGTTTTTGCTGGTACAAAGTGTTTGCTTTGCTCTAGTTAATTTTTCCCATGTGTTTTCAGTGCTCTAGCTGGGAGCATCTGTCTTCCTCAGCTGCATTTGAGGCATGGGGGACCTTGCTACTGATCTAAAAAAATGGAGCTCCCATGACAGTTTCTCTGAATCCTCCCTGCAGCAAACTATTTCCTTTCCCAAATGCTGACATCATCCCTCAGAAGAGGTAACTTTCCTCTGCTCTCAGGGCCTGTTGAGTTCCCAGATCACAAAGTTTTTCCTTAGAGACTTGCAGAAACATGCTATTGCAGGTAGCATGACCTGGTGATGTCACTGCTTTCTCAAACATCATTCAATTTATTCAACTTCCTGGAAGCAAAAATCATCATTTTATTCTTCCTTCCATTAGTCATGGCATTGAAAACAAGTATTTCAATGAGATACTTGGGGGAAAATAAAAGATATATGGAATTCCAGACTATTATAGAGACTTGGACTAGGAACCAGACCGCTTAGATTGGATTTCTGCATGGACAAGTACCTTAACTTCGCTTAATGGTCAATTTCCTTATTTATAAGATGAAGTAATGTTATCTGCCTTGAACCCCACTGTGGATATCATGAGAGAAAAATTTGTGTGAAAGAAGCTTCAAAACACAAGACAGGGTGACTAAGGAGGCCACGCTATAGAATGTTGAAAAATCTTTGAATTCTCTTTAAACACTAGCTGTATAACCCTGGAAAAGTTACTTAACCCTTATTTACTTGTTAAATAGCAATAATAATAGCATCTATTTCCTGATTAAGATTTTTCCCACATTAAAGTTCTGTGTCGAGGCTAACTCTTCGTGTAAGTCTTTCTGTCACTATGTGACATAAGAACAACAGATATCAGTAGTGATTGATTGAATTGAAGTAAAGCTTATTTAATTTCTCTATAAACCCTTAAACCATGAATAAGAGCCACTTAAGCTGGTAGAGGAACTTTCTGAGTTCTGAAAGCGAGCTTCCAGAAGCTTACAAATGGTCTCAGTCAATGGGTCAAGATGTATTACTCACTTACTCATCCACCCTTCTCTCATCATGAAGGGCTCGGTAATTATAATGTCAGACTACAATGTTATTTGAGGATGTGGTGAATTGGTCTCATTTCATTCAACATTAAGAAGGGGGAAAGACAGCCTTTCTGTTAAAAGACCTAATATTTCAAAATTCCCATTTAAAATGGAGCTATTTATTACACATATCTCTCATAGGAATCACTTTTCCTTGAATAGAGTGTAATTTTGCATACTGCATTAATATTTTATATTACTTCCTACTTAAAAGAATTGAGTTTGGGGAACCAGATGATTTGGGTTTTAATCCTAGTTCTTAAATTTACTGGCTATGAGATTGTGGGAAAGACACTAATCCAGCTGAGTCTATAGTTCCTCATTTGAAAAACGAGGGGGTGTTAAGAAAAAACATGTTTGAAGGGCTGAGAAATATGTTTTATTTTTCTTCTAAACTTGTGATTTTATTGTCATTGATCCATTACTGGTATAAATTCTCTCTCTATTAGATACAAAGAAATAAATCTGCCATTTATGCCTGTTGTTTTGAATCGATATTGTTAAATATTGTGAAAAATAAATTGGTATTAGTGTAGAGGAGGTAAGTGCTCTTAGTTATACCAAGAACTCATAGGGATAGTAAACTAGAGCAAAAGAGATATAGCTCAGCAAAAATGTCTACGTTTATGTGTAAAAAGACAATGCATGAGTGTCAAAGGCAGAGTTTTTGAGTTCAGCATTTGGGACTTGAGGTCATTAAGTTTTTTTTATTTCATTTTGTAGAATATAATCGAATATAGTCATCATGATATGGTAACTCACTAAGGCTCTGATTCATTTAACCTTCTACAGTAAAGGTGAAAGGGTGTAATTTTGAACAACCCAACTTAACATTTCTTAAATTATTTTTTAGTTTTGTTGACAAAATATATCATTTCATACCAGAATGCTAAAAGCCCACTTCACTATCAAACAGAAGCTTAAGCCATTAAGGAAAACTTTGATCATGTTATGAAGCACAAATACAATACCAATGGATTGTGAGGCATTTGAGGGTCTAATATTCAGTGGCTTTATAGTCAAATATTTACACATGGCATAATATCAATTCATTTTATACTAGTAAAAATATCCACTTCTTTCACCTTATGACTTTCACTATTGATATTGAGTAAAAAAAAAAAAGATGTAACAAAGTTACTAAAGGCAGTTATTTCGAAGTTGGCTATCCATTTATGAATGTCAAAGGAGATGTCATAGACTAAATTATCACTAAAAATGCACTAAATTTTTAGTCACTAGGAACAGAGTTAAGCAATTTTATTTTTTATTTCATTTTACATTATTTCCTTATATGTTATTGAGTATGTATACATATACATATATTTAAAATATGCTTTCTAATATCCTATCATATTCATTTCATCCTCCTTATCAAATCCTACCTTTTGGTAAAGCTAAGTAGGAAAAAAATATGCAATTCAGTAACTATGTTAAAACAAATTTTAATAGCCCCTTACTTCTCTGTCATGAAGTAGGAAGTATATTTTTTTAATCTAGTTTTGCACATTGACTGTTCTTTCAATTAAACAGTATTAGACTACTTTCTAGTGGTCATTTTATTTAAATTATTGAAGTCACAATGTATATAATTCTTTCTCCTTATTTTTATTCTTCCTTAATTTATTTATATAGATCTTCCCATGCTTTTCTAAATTACTGATATGAAATATTTCTTGGAAAATGATACACTTAAGTATATTTATATATGTACATATGCATATATATGTGAAATGGTATTATTACATATGTATATTTTCTAACTGTTCTGCTGTTCCCAATTTGGTGAATGGGTGCTTCATTTCCATTTTTTGCTACAATGAAGGTATTAGTATGACTACTTTGGACCTTTTTTCTGTCTTTGACTTTCATGGAGTATATGTCCATTAATGAATTAAAGATTATAAAGAGTTTAGTTACTCTTCTTGCACATTTTCAAAATGATATTTAATACAATCATTTCACAGATCCACCCAACATTCTTTAGTCTGCCTATCTTCCCACTAAGATTATACTTTTATAGTGGGAGGTTAATCATTACCCCCTGACTGTTGTGATTAACTCACAATGTCCAATACAGTGGCTGTTTAAAAAATTAAATACCTTCAATACAATTAATAAGTTTCTTCTAGACATTTTAAACTTTTCAGCCTTTACAAAATTTGTGCTATTAGGATGAAAAAAAAATCACAAATGTCTCTATATTTCTAATCTCAGTATTTTTTATTTTTAAGAATAACATCTTTGGTTTTCTCTTATTTTTCTTCAAAGTATAAATACTTTTATGTCAACTTGAATAAAGTTGATAAAATTTCAGTCCTGCTTTTATACTGGTTTAATTTAGACTTGAATCAAAGTACTGGTTCCTCAATTTTCAGTTCTTTTAAATTGGTATCAAAAGATGAGAAATGCAATAAAGGTAAAACAAATACAGCTTGAATATCTACCACCTGGTACACAACCTCTTATCTGAATTCCTTTCAGAAAATGTAGGAGGGCATATTCAGGCATTAAAGATTGCAAATTCTTCAGTCCTATTGTTACCTAAAACTATAAGGGCATGCATCTTGCTGACAGGATTTGTCTCTGCATTACTAAGATGAGAGGATATGGATTTGTAGAAAGACAGGACTTTTTATTCCCCTTTCCCAAAGAAAATGTATATTCTTTTTTAAAATCAATGTTAGAACAAGTCTTTTGTTCTCCCTATAGATAATGTTGTAGTGATGAGCACTGGAAAAAGAAGGTCTGTTTTTTTTTTTAATTAGTTGTCTGACTTACATTAGTTTTGTGACCTAGAAAAAAATCTGGCCTCAGTTTCCCCAGTTATAAAATTACAAAGTTGGCCTAGATATTCTCTAAAGCACCTAAGGTACTCATATTTTATGAAAATTCACATGAAACCCATTTAGAACTTTATAAACAAATTAACCTCCATATTCTCCTTTGGCTCCCTGATGTCAGATATTTAAAAAAAAGAGTTTATTGAAAGCTTCCAAGGAAATTGCTTTATTTTGACCTTATAGTTCAGGAGCAATGTGGAGGAATACCAAATGGAATCATAGAATGAAGAACTTCAAATTGTTTTCTTCTCTAAATTTAAAATGTATTGCCAACCAAACTTTATCATCTCCTTAAATGTCTTGAAATTCATTTAACCATGTTGTATCTGAATTTTTTGGCAGATCTGAGAAAAAGCAATTTTAAAAAGATGTCAGGATGAGAAAGCACTATGGAAAAAAAGTGAGTTTATAAAGAACTCAATATTTGTGTGGAGATGTATTATTTTTCTTTATAATGTTTTCCCTTGATGTGCTTACAGTTTCTGAGGGAGTCAATTAAAAGAGTAAGAACACCAGCAACTTCTTTTTAGAACTGTTTCAGTAATTTGATGAACAGGTAAATGATTTTCTCAGAAATGGTCACAAATATTGCGCAGTAGTAATGAAAATATGTGTCATTTGAAATTTATTTTCCTTGTGGGACTAAATACTGCTTTGCAATTTTTTGAAGACTTTGTCTTTTGATGTGAGCTGTAAAAGCCCCACAGGCACCTACATTTTTGATTTCTTAGCTGCATATTGCAGATAAATATATTCATTCCTATTTAAATTTCAGTGGAGATAAGATTCCTATTCTGCAAACAATTTGCTCACAAGTGCTCAAAATGGTTTCTTTTACAAAACTTTCACTACATTTTCTCCAGCTGTCAATTGTCACACCAGTCTTTCCACTCTAACTCCCCCAAATGTTTTATTCTTTTCTCAGTACTTTCCCCATCTACCCTTTCCAGGGCTCCATTCACAGTGGCCAGATCCAGGAACCTCTGTGAGTTACTCTGAAATGACCATACAGGTGTCGATCCTGCCCAGGAAGTTGGGCAATCCAATGACTTATATAGATGATTCTTAAGAGTTAAATCACTCTAACACACTTATATGCATATACAGACACACACATATAAATATATGTACATACATGTAGAATCCTTTTTATATGTGTATATAATGTTAAATAACCTACATGAAAAGCTGATTAAATGATGCTTGCTATTTCCTGAATTAATATACTGAATTTGAGGAGCTAAGCAATTGTATTCCCAGAACAATTTTTTAAACTCTCAAATGTAGGGACACATGGGAAAGTTTATAAGAATTCGATTCTCCTATATTTAGATGGTATGAGTTTTTTAAAAAAAATGAAAGGCTGGGTTTCAGAAACTTAAAAAGAGCCTCATATAAGATTTTTGGTCTTTCTCAATACAATAAACAAAATAGAGACAATTTATTCAGTGGGCATTTACTACTTATCTTTTATGTGAAAGGAAGAATATAGGCAATTAGTGGTTTCATCTAATATAAAAACAAACCTATATCCATGCTCTCAAGTTGTCAAATTTGATCTTTGTTTTGAATCATTATACCAACTCCTTTATATATGCCTACTGTAATTAGCTAAAATGTTACTGTAAAAATCATATAGAAACAATGCCACTGAACTATATGTAAGGATCCAAGTCATCACATATTGACTTTCAAAAACAATATTAGCATTATTTATATTCTATTAGATTTTATTTTTTAATATTACTCAGTTTTATTTCATTTGTTCTGAACATTTTTGTTATGCCTGCTTGACAACTTTGCTCTTAAAAGCCCTCCTTCCCTTTTCTTTATCCTTCATATCTAATGTTTGCTGTTCCTTTTGATTCTACTTTGCCAACATATTTTGCATCTGTTCATTTTCTTCACTCATGTGGCCAGTACACTTCCTTAGTGACTCAATTAATTTCTCCCTATGATATATTTATAAACTCCATTCTAAGTTCCAAAACTCCCCTTTCTTCTTTCTTCAAACTAAATTTCTCATAACCAGCAAAATAATCTTTGTATTGAACAAATATGGTCATGTCATTCCTCTTATCAAAAATCTCCAATTCCCTATTGCTTCTAGGCTAAGATGCAAACTTCTGAGCCTTGTATTCAAAAACCTTCAGAATTTATTTCCAACATCCCTTTCAAGCTTTCTTTGGCATCTCTCTCTTACTCATATCCGATAGTCCAGCTATATTGCTCCTTAAACTTAATATATCATCTTTTTTTTCTCAAAAAAATTGGTGCAAGCTGTCAACTGTGCCTCATCAGCTCTGCCTTCCAGAATGTTTTTCTTTCTTTACTTTTCACTCAGATGACACTTCTTCCATAAACCTTTTTCTGTTCATTCTACCTCTCCTTGAGTTAAAAACAGTTCCTTTATTCTTCAAATTGTCCAGTATCCACTTTTATTGGATCTATTCTTTCTACATCACACTTACTGCTATATTACATTTATTTGTGTGCATGTTTTCTCTTATCTCCCTCAATGATTTCAAGTATAAAAATATTCTACTATGAAAAAAAAAATGTTCTCCCCAGTATCTGGCACCTTGTTTATAATAGGTTTATAGGAAACGCTTGCTGAATCTGTTATTAAATCCTGGTAAATTTTTTTTAATATCCAAAAAGTGAAGCAGAATCAAACCTGCTCATTTCATTATTAAAAAAAAAAAGATTTGTTCAGAATTTTCCTCAGTGCAGACAGGATGAATTTCAGGACAATGCGATCAGTCATCTGTTTCCTAGAAGAATTGTCTGCTTCCCATCCATCCTTCTCCCACAGCCATTTCTGCAAGTATAAACCAATTATAACTTCCTTGCCATAGAGATAGATGTATACTAACCGACTCTATTAGTATAGCTGCCTCTGTAAGTACATTTGAGGAGTAGGCAGAATGTCCTTGGCTGCCCTATGTAGTTAGGACTTCACAGAACTCACACAAAGGTAATAGTAGCTAAAGATTTCTCTGAAACTCTTTGAGTTAGAAAGAATCCTCTGAGCCCCATGTTAGCAGAAAATATAATGCCTATCAAACATCAGTGGTGTTCAGAGCCAAATATGCCTTTGTATACCGAAATGAGTGGTCTGAGATATACAAATCAACAGTATAAATTGGTATCTCCTACTGGGTTTTATTCTCTGGTTGGTAATTGGTGTTTATGGGCAATAAATGGTGAATGAACAGCCATAATTTTGTTACATGTGAAGGACTTTTGTTCTAGCTCCTTTCCCCTAAGCTCTGAAAGTTTTTCTCACTGCCTACCTATGGGCAATGCAGTATGTTTTTGGAGCCTCCATTTGTGTTCCTGGCAGCCTCAATTCCCCATGCTCATGAGAACAGGTAAGTGAAGAAGCTGAGTAATAAAACTTGGTGGTCAAAAACATGATATTATGGTGCAGATTAATATTCTGTTGTTACTGCAAAACTGCCTCTGGAGACATTTTCAAGAGAGGAGTTTCAAAAATATCTTCAATGGTGGGTTTATCAGAATAAGTGTATTGCCTCCCAAAAGGATTTTCTCGAGGAACACAATAATCATGTGTATTTATAATTGTAAAAAGCCACAAAAAGAATACTACTCATAATACTTTATTTCCACGTCCTTTGGGAACTTCTAAAATTCTTTGAATATTACTCAAAATGAGAAGTAGGGATATTAAAGTGCTTCTAGACCCAAGTGAATTTACTTTATACTTTTTTATACTTATTATTTATCAAGACTCATACAGATGCTAAGATATCTGGACCAGGTTTTGCTGAAGGTATTATTGTTCAGAAGCAGCTGCTTTCACTGAATCTTTGCCTGCCAGGAAATATCTGCCTTTTGTCTGTCTATAGAGTAGACTTTTTCATCTCTCTTCTCACCTTCCCACTCCTGAATACCTTCAGCTACTTGAAACAGTCATTAAAAATATTTATAGCAGCTTTCTTTGTAGTGGCAAAGAACTGGAAATTAAAAGGATGCCCATCAATTGTGGAATGGCTAAACAAATAATAAACAGGTTAAATGTGGAAAAACATGGAAAAAATGATAAAGAATGAAACTAGCAGAATCAAGAGAACATTATATACAATAACAAATATTGCTTGAAAATGACTTGTGTATATTCACCTCCAGAGGAAGAACTGATAAATAGAAATTAATAAGGTATGGCTTTATAAATACATACATACCTTTTTGTCAAATGAGGCCTGTAATGGAGAAGATGGGCAGGAGGAAGTTAACTGGATCGATAAATGTAACAATTTAATTCATTATTATTATTTCTAAATAGAGGCTAAGGTTTGAGAACATGGCCTCTGTAAGCTCTCATGCACTGAAATGACTACAATTTGCCCAAGAGGAAAATGGTCTATACATATGATACATGAAGACAGTTTGGGTGACTTATGAATCTAGCGTATAAGTAACAAATAGGAACAGGGCTTATATTGTAGCAATCACTTGCCCTTTAACTTTGGCTTTTAGTCCAGTCTTTATAAATCAATTCCTAGCTTTTATAGGAATTTTTGGTCTTTACAAGTGTACTTTGGCCTTCCCTCTGAGGCTTGATCAGGGTATATCTGCCCCTTAGAGTTTCGACATACCCCCAGGAGTTTGTGTGTCTCTGTTGCCATCAACTCAAGTCCCACCCACAGGGTCCCCATTGTTCATTGTCTATTGTCTGTGGTTCCATGCCTGTGACACCTCTTTGGATCCCTTTCATCACTTTTTGTTAATTCTGAATATATAATATATAATGTACAAACATTTTCCCTAATACACCCAGAATGGTACTCTTCCCCTCTACTACTCTGGTCAATGGAGTCATAAGGATTCTACTTAATTAAGTTCTTCTGTAATATGGATGTCACCAAGTTCATGCCCAGATGGAGCATGATTGATAGATAATCCTCCCCTTGGTTTCCACTAATACAGAAGGTCACAACCAAAAATCTAACCTTGTCCCTTAGAGCATCGAAACTAGGCTGGCTGCAACTTCCAAATGTCTGTGGCTCACTCTCTTGCTCTTTCAAAACTCACAGTCAGAGTTTATACTACTTTCACCTAGAATGGAAAGGAGCAATAAGGCAACCAAGAACCAAGACCAATGTTTGGGAGCCACTTAGCCTTGAACTTGTGAAGGCAGCAAGATCACTCTTTATATCTCACTCAATGCCATGAGCTAAGGAGTCCAACAACAAGCAGAGCAGGTGAAAAGACTGAGCCGAGTGATGGAAGAAGCCAGGGATAAAGATTGCCTCTTCAGATAATCAAAAAGCCAGCCATTCACCACCTGGATGGCTAAACAGTTATACAGAGGCAGTTGGATGGGCTTGGACTCAGGGAGATCTGAATTCAAATTTTTCTTCAGACATTTTCTAGCTGTGTAATGCTGGACTCTTTCTGTGTCTTTTTTTTTTTTAATATTGGAAGCTTTGAAGCTTTAGTCTTATTTTTTTTTTTAGGGGTGGGGGGAATATTCTCCTTTCATAGTCCAGCTCCTCTCTTTTTGCCAACTCCAAGGATACAACGGTGCACCTTTGAGTTCGATGGCCTGGCCCTTTTCCCAGGCTACTCTGGGGGGTGTGAAAGGGGAGTGGGAAGGGGAATAGATTTATCTCAAGCTAAATTCATTCCAATATATACCGATTCTACTAAAATTCTTCCCTTGTATATCATCCTTTCTTTCACATGATTAGTTTGAATGAGAAGAGTGTTTGAAACAAATTTCGAGCAGGATCTTTGTGATTTAAAAGATCTTTGAATGCTTTGGAAGGCAGAATGTTTTCAATGCACACCTCACCTCTTTCTCCCTCCTAGGACTACATAGAATTAGTATCTGCCACATGTTGCAGGGTGAGAAAAGAAATGCAGGGGTTTTCTGGAAATGTCTCTGGAAACAGCAACACAAAGTAGGGATAAATTCTTCAGGGGACTTCAGAGAAATGTCCAATAATAAAATCACATCCTTATTATAAGTGTGGAAGCTAGTGGGGCAAGGGTGCTGAGAGCATTTAAAGAAGTAATGTTCTTTGGTGTAAATTCATAAGGATTTTTTTATATTATTCATTCTATGGATCTGGCTATAGCTTATCTATTTTTATACAAAGCAAGTCCCTCCAACTACATGTTTTTGAGGTCTAAAGAGTATTGTCTGAAGAAAGTGAGGAATCTAATGTCATCTTTTAACATGACTGCAGAACCTTAGATTAATGGGAAATCAAGAGTTTAAAAGACTTGCCCATTCATTATCTAGTATGTGTTAGAGGCAGTACTTCACCCAGATCTTCTTAACTCCACAGTTGAGAATCTATTCACTAAGCTATGTTGCCCTTTGCTTTCACTTATTCCATTTCTCTAGAAGTAAAACAAAAAAAAAATTTCAAGAAAGCACTAAAGGTGAACTTTTTAAAAATCATGCTTACCTTTTTTTCTTTCTAACTACAGTAAGAGCAATAGAATAACTTTTTATGACTAATCCTAGCTTTATTCAGATTGATTATGTGACTCTGGGCCCTCTAAGTGTCCTGGAAACTTTTAAAACACACACACACACACACACATACACAAACAGAGACATATATGTATTTACATATTTTCATATGTATGTGTTTATGTTTGTTTTAGAAACACACATATTAAAAGATGATAAAAAATTTCCATGCAAGGAAATTTCTAGATCAATGAAATCACAAGGTTGTTTTTTTAAAAAATGAAACATATAGAAAATATCTCCTCTGCAATTTTCCTTCGCTTCTTAATAATAAACTAAATCATGTCTTTCTTTTAAAAACATATTAGCAACAATTAATCTCTTTTTGTCTTTTTTCTATACTTCTATGGATGTTTCCACTTAAAATGATATTATTATAATTATTCTAATACATCATTTTAAAGTTTACTAAGTAGATTATGTAACTGAAAATTATTTTCACCACAATTTCATGAACTATGCACTGTTGGTATTATTAATAGTAGTACTTTACAGAAAAAGAAAGTGACTTTCAAGTATGGTAAATTACAAGCTCATACAACTGGTACTTGGGGTGAAAATATAACCCAGATCATTTTCTTTAAATTGATTATCAATCTGTACATATAACCTATCCACAAACATATATTTTATAGTATATGTGTATACTTGCATAAATGTAAGTACATACATGTAAATATATTTGCAATACTATGACCAGGGGTTGGTGGAAAAATAATTCAATATTTTTCTTGAAATACTGGGCTTTTCATGCAGCTATCCCTCAGCTCTAAGGAAAATCTGTTAAAGCATAAATGTAGCTTTTGTCTAGGATATTTCCAAAAAAAAACATTAACAAGATCCCTTCAATAAAACTAGTCAATTTACAAAGTAGGTCAAACATGCAACAAATCTTAACTTCCTCCATCACAAAGAAATGCATGAAACACAAATAACCTCCAAAGTCTCTACATATATGTATAGATACAATTAGGTATCTCTACACATCTACATAATTATAGGCATAGACCTATGTATGTTTCATGTAGATCTATATATTTTTCTATAATGAATATATATATGCATACATGTGTAGATATGTAGATATATGAATATACACATGAATATGTGTTTAAATCTAGCTCCCCACTTTAGAAGCAATAACTTCAGATGGGAAGCAATACGAATGTACAAAAACAGGTGTTTTAGCCAGCTATAAGAGTTTATAACAATTCCTGCTGGGCATTGGTACTATATTTCTGTATTTATAGATGTATTGCCTCTGGAAAGAAATAATTTTACAAGTGACACTGGAGTCCTGTAACTTTCGAGAGCTTCTTGCTGTGTCTCACTTTCTAGAGCTAGATACAAATAGCAACTCTGCTATCAAGTGGTATTATTGTGTCTACAAATGGGGAGTTAATTTGAAAAAGAAGATTATAAACACACTTGAACACAAACTACAAAGCAAAGTGACTCTTTGTAGAGGGAATTGGTGGCTATATGAGAACATATGTTTGTCCGCAGTGCTAAGGTCTGTTCCTTCAGGTTCCTCCTCAGAACCCCCAAGGAGGACGGATATCAAATCTGTAGATATAGATATATAAATGAAATGTAAGCCTGATGAGCCTGACCTAGTACAATTCATACCACTTCAGTCTAAATCGAATAAAGAAATTTGCTATTTCCTTTCTATGCAAGTGGACTTGATCTCAATTCAAGAAATATTCATTGAGGACCTACTAAGGGCAAAACATTGTGTTAGTGTTTTCTTTTCTTTTTTAATATCAAAATCTTTACTAGAGAAGTCCATACTTTTGAATTTCAGTGATAGATCAGAAACCCTTTGAAGGTTCAAAATACTTTGGACTCAAAAGTACATATAATTTCTTCTCTTAGTCAAATTAAACACTTTCTAATGAATTAATGAATTTTAAAGTGGTTTACCCATTTTCTCATTGATTCTTGTATATCTGTGAACAAAAAACTAAAGGGTTCTGTTTAAAGTGTCATGAGGATGAAGACTATGATGATGATTCTGATGGCAATGATTTAAAGAACTAGGATCAAAATATATGTGTACACAAGTAGTTTATAAGTAAATACTTAAACATAGCTAAACAATGTCAAAGATAAGCAATGTAAGTAAAATTAGCTTTAATTTTATCATTTATTTGCCCTTTGGAAGTTCATTACATATAAAATACACTCTTTTGGGGGCTAAATATTCTTTGACAAGGGCACAATCTAGGATTTGGAAGTGCCAACACTTTTCATTCTCACATATTCTCATCACCTGGGGAGAAAGAGTAAAATGTTCAATAGGGCATGTGAACTGACCAAGAAAGCTTGAATATTTAATCTCTTTGAAGCAAAGTTAGCTCTCATAACTGATCACGTCTAAAATTCTACTCATAGGAGTCATGTAAAAGCCATTCTTCCTTTCTGGGATGTTATTGTTTGTTATGGGACACTGTGATATGTGCAGCATCCCATTATATGCAAGTGTGAGGGTAGGCGAAGGTTTAAGCATTAGGAAACTAATGGATCCTTCCTCTGTTTATCAGACACACCTACATTCACCCACACAATGATTTCTTATTGTTAGGCTTTTGTCTAAGAAAATGATCTTGTGTACTATGCAGATTGCTCCAAGGATCATCCAGAACTGAGAGCAGTTACAAAGTGTTTGCAATGAAGCCTAGGCAATATATATTTCATACTGGACACCCAATTTCAAAACCTAGCAGACCTGAACAGCCATAATTCCACTTCCTTTCATATGGATAATGCCGCACAACCTTCTTTGTGTTCTTTTGCCAGAGGAAAGGAATCCTTATGATTTCTAAACTCTTTGTTAAGGTGCAGTAACCAAGGTACTAGTGTGATTGCTTATATTTTCTGTCTCTATGGGGCATGGGGAAAAAATAAAGCTAAAATGCAGGTAATTTTGTTTGTTTCTTGATGATGAAAAATATACACATGCAAATCCATGCGTGTGCCAGGTATAGATAGAAACTGTATATATACACACTTTGCCTATTTTTGCATTTATGGGCATGTATGCATTGGTATTGGTGTATCTGCTTATAGGGGCTTAATGTCATCTATATATGACTCTTCTCATTGTGGAGCTGACAATTCAATGTTCCATCCCTGTATGTGAAGGAGAATGCTTTGGAGAAAAGAGAGAGTCTAGTCTTCTGGCATTTAGCTTCAAAAGAGAACAGAGATTACAGATTTTCTTTAGGGAGATGTCACTATAAGGGGAAAAAAAGACTCTGGGAAGAAGCCCATATGTAGAAGAGGCAAGAATTCCTCAAGAATGTCCCTATTTTCTACTTAAAACACCATCACCATCATGAATTTCTCCTTGGGTGTATGTGGGACCCTTTCTTGATTGAGATGAGATATCGTAATCCCAGTAGGAAAGTAATTTCCTCTATGTTTTATCTGGTGTATTCTCATCTTTGTAACATATGATTTCTGTTTTCTATTTGCTTGGATAAATGGATTTGGATTTACTTCTAATTCACTGATTCTGGTCTTCATATAACTGGCATTTGGTGAGAAGGGAATCAAGCCTTGGATATAAAACCTGGAAAACTCTTTTCTATTAATGGATAGCAATCAGGAGCAAGCACACCATTAACCTCAAAATGATTTTCTCAAAACTAAAATATTTAGGGTACTGATAGATAATAATTCTAGCCCAGGATCCTTTCTCTGACAATAGCTGGTTTCACATCACCTATTTTCCACCTTGCCAGAAATCTAGGTCTTTCTCAGAGAAAGTTCAGCAAAGGAAAGTAGAGATGTCGATTCATACCTTCTTGTGAGCCACATCAAATCAGACCCATGGAGACATACATAACCTATATTGGCAAAACATACACGTACAACTTCTATATCTTTTAATATACTAACTAATTTCAAATAAACATTTGGTACACAAGTGCTGAACACATGTAAAAGATTTAGGATACATAAATATATTTTATACAAGTATGCAAAATAGCAGCCAGAAGTATTTTTTATTTTATGAATCCTATATAAAGAATGGGCAGTTACTCAATTTACACAAGCAGCTGCTTTGACCATAAAGGAATTATATAAACCTATATCCAATTCTATCATTTTAAAAATGTGAATTTTCAAAGTCAAAGACATCATGATTCCTACTGGCAAAGCATATTAACTCAGTCCAATTTTAGTATACACATTTAAGCAACAAGCAAAAAGAGACATGACTAGGTGGTTATTTAGGCTTCAATCATAATGTTAGGTGATTTCTTGCATAGAAAACTTTTTTTCTGTTAAAGGGAATATAGTTGACCATCGGAAGATTATTTAAGTTCAGATATTATTTCAAAGGAGACAAGTTATTAATTAAAAATTATAGAGTTAGTAGGAAGAGTAATAGAAATATACTAAGGGTCCATGATCACACCTAATGATCACCATACTAATTCATTTCTAAGGAAAATTTTCCGTCTTTGTCTACTAGGCAATTTTCTTTCCAATAGAATTGTAGCATTATCACGCATTACCCCTTCAGACATGGCAGAGTCCAACCAAACTAGGCTTTTTTTAATGTTCTATATGGATGATGACTCTTTCTCCTTTTTAAATTCCTTTTCACTAATTGTTTCCCATGCCTGAAATGAATGCCAGGATAGATGGATCTATTCCCAGTAGAATATCTTTGCATACCAATCCCCTGAACAATATTGGACATAGTATGTACATAATAAGTGCAAGTTGAATTATTTATAATAAAATCTATTTTAATTAGTATTAAGGAAAATAATTTATTACAAATATTCCAGGATATATTTGCAGATGACTTGTGATTATATGCTTGTGATTATGTATATCTATCTACCTACATATTTATATCTCCATCTATTCATGCTTCCATCAATCTATCCATCTATCCCTCTATTTATCTATTTACATACAAATAAATGCTGTATGTATTTATGTATATGTACATGTATATATTTAATGTAAATGTATGTACATCACTTCAGAATCTTAGTAAAATGCTTAATGACTGGTTTGAATATGTGCCTTGTACTCTTTCGAGCTGTGTGATCTTGAGAAAGTCATTAAATGTCTCTGGACCTCAGTCTGGTTTGGATCCCATAACCTTTAAGGTAATTTTAAGTTCTAATTCTATGATCTTATATTTTAGGGAGCCTGGATAAGAAAAAAGACAATAGAATATATGCAAAGAAACCATTACCTCACTAGCCAAGATTCAAGTTCAAGAATTATGAAAATATGGAAAAGTTTCCTTCCAACAAAATTGTAACATAACAGAAAGAAGCTATAAATATCTGAGCTTTCCTATTTCCAAATTCTGTTGGGATATAAAATTTTGAATGTCTAAGGTTAGTCAAAGTCATTTCACGGTTTCATAATGTTTCATATGAACTTTATCACAATAAACCTATATTACATTTGAAAAATGAATATATTTTATTCTCAAAAGAAGAATTGTTCTTTAATTTTAAAAATATAGTACTACTGTAATTCTTTATAAAAACATGGAGATAACCCTAGTTGCTCTGTAACTATGTCAATGTAGTACCAGACATGGGAAGGTTTCAAGTCTTATACCCATGACAAATGGGTCTGTTTTCTGTAGGCCAGCCTAGCCAAGTACCATCACCACTGATAGGCTGCCAATTAATACAGGATTATTTTAGTCATGGCCCCCTGTATAACCTATTTCTCAAATTGTCCCCTTTCTAGGTGGTGGCTTATTAATATATATATATATATATATATATATATATATATATATATATATATATATATATATATATACGGATGCATGAGTGTTTGTGTGTGTGATGACTATTAAGAACTAGATCTGAATGTCCCAAGTTCTGAACCTAATATTGTAGCAATATTCACATGAAACAACAGTGGGGCAGCCTTAGAGTGACATCTACTGTTCAATGAAAAACCTCTCAGAAATAGTAGATGAAAAATCTATTTGTTTTACACTAAAAAGGAAAATAACTTTTAATAATCAATTAAAGAGCATGAAAATATAATTTTTAACACATCTAAAAATGCTGAGAATCACACTGCTGATTCTCTCTGATTTTTTTCTCTTCCTATCCTACAGGGAGGTACATAAGCTTGAGGGCATTTTGTTTTGAAGAAGAAAAAAAAATATATATATATATACTTCACATGTATATGAATATTCATAGTACATATATGCATACATATTTGTGTTTATGTACATTCATACATTTGTATAGATATGTATATGTGCATATGTATATACATCTAATAGATGAAAAATAACTGAGGATGAATGGATACCAACTAATAAGAACTAAGAAATTTTTATAATGCCAGTTAAATAAATTGTTTGTAAATAAATATTTGACATTAATAGAAAAAATCTTTAAATGTTGCAAGTTAATGGTTAGTAGAATTCAGTATTTCAAAATACTGAATATGACCCCAAAGAGATAAGGATAAAGACTTATACAAAAATATTTATAACCGCACTCTTTGAGGTAGCAAAAAACTGCAAATTGAGGGGCTGCCCTTCGATTGGGGAAAGGCTGAACAAACTGTGGTATCTGTTGGTGATAGAATACTATTGTGCTAAAAGGAATAAGGAACTGGAGGAATTTCATGTGAACTGGAACAAACTCCAGGAACTTATACAGAGTGAGAGGAGCAGAACCAGAAGAACTTATAAACAGAGACTGATACACTGTAGTACAATCAAACATAATGGACTTCTCCATTAGTGACAATGCAATGATACAGGACAATTCTGAGGGACTAATGAGGAAGAACACTCTCCACATACAGAGGAAAAACTGTGGGAGTAGAAACACAGAAGAAAAACAACTGCTTGATCACATGGGTCGATGAGGATATGATTGGGGATATAGACTCTAAATGATCACCATAGTGCAAACACTAATAATATGGAAATAGGTCTTGATCAATGACACATGTAAAACCGAGTGGAATTGCTCATTGGCTATTGTGACAAGGAAATCACTTTAAAAGACTGATATATATTAATTTAAGGTCACCAAGGAATTCAGCTATGTAATTCCTAAATGAAAACTCAAGTCAGCAGTAAATCTTTTATGGAGTTTAATTACAATAGGAGTAAGAAAGGAATTAGAGATAGAGAGAGAGAAAAAGGGAGAGAAGGGAATAGGGCTTAAATACCCCTTCTGTTTAGGCTGGGCCAAAAGGCCCAAGCCCTTAGATAGCTGGGGCAAAGAAAAGAGATCAGTCCCTATTACTCATGTGACCAAAATGGAGAAACAGTCTCAGAGGCCCCCACCTTCAGCTTCCTTCAGAGCAAGCTTCTCAGAGCACACCGCAACCACTCAGGCCAACTCCTCAACCCCCTCGAGTCTTCAGACCCCCCTGATCTTTAAGGAAACCATCCAAGTTGCCTCCCCTCAGTTCTCACATCTACCAATCACTGTCCATCAATTTCCCTGTGCCAATGGAGGCTCTAGCTTAACCCAGGACCGCCCAGAGGCTTTGCACATGTCTGTTGAAGGTCATATTTTCAAATAATTAAATCTTTGCTCCTTTGCTACAGCCCTTTCTAAATCCTGTTAACCTGAGTAGGGTAGAGATTGGAACAATTAAATTTTGATCTAGGCTGCAGCCCTTACTCAATCCTGCTAGGACTGAATAGGGTGGAGATTGATTCCAAGTATCTCCATTGTATCAATTCTAAAATCAGTCATGACTCAAAGAAATTCCTGTTCTATGCTTAAGCATAGGTCAAAGTCCTTTCCATTGTTCAGCAAAGGGTTTCTGTCCTAAAGTAATCTTAAGAAGGGAAGGAGAAGGAACCTCCCATGCCAATGGGATTCACATTCCAATAGTCAAGACCCACTATCAATAGGAAATTTTTCAAGTATGAAATTTCCCAATGGTGAAATTTCCAACATTTATAAGTCTAAGAAATTTTGAGGTTTACAATATGGGAGGAGGATGGTGGGGGAAGAACACAATTCATGTAACTATGGAAAAATATTCTGAATTAAATAAATAAATAAACTTAAAAATGTTTCAAAAAAAGAAATGTAGAATATGTACAGTAATAATAACAGTTAACATTTCTATAGACTTTTTAAGTCTACAAAGTACAAATACAAATATTTCATTGGGGAGGTAACAATTTTTTAGAACATGTAGTAGAATCTCGTGCATTTCATTCTTTAGGGACACCTACTTCAACTTACTAAACAGATAGTAAGATAGTTTTAGGTGCAAAAATCTGGACTAGGTGCACATGATACAAAGATAACCACTGGCAGAGTACTTGAGCTTATGAAGTGGACCTTTAATTAGGTATATGAAATTTATAAACTGACAGATATATTACAATTTGGGGTATGAAAGACGAAAGATAATAAAGAGACAAAAAGTTTAGGAAATTTTGCAGACTGGAGAATAGAACTTTAAGTGGAGGACAGGGTCAGTGAAAGATTCCGAAACTTTGGAGGAAGACCTAGATCTTGAAAGACATGAGGAGGAGATAAATTCCTGGCATGGGTAAAAACCTGCAACTAATATTTAGAGACAAGAAATGGCAGTCAAAGGGTTCAATAAATGTATCTAATGATTGAATTTGACTAAAACATAGAGTTTGAAAGAAAGTAGCGTCAAATAACTACCTAGTTTGGAGCCATAATATGACATTCTTTAAATGTCATACTAAAGGAATTTACATTTAACAAGTGGGCTATCAGTGAATGTTTCTGATCAGGAAAGGAATAGTGGGAAATGTACATTAGGAAGATTAGTAATTTGGTATATAGGGAAAGGTAGAGAAGGTAGTTATGAAATTCAGTTAAGAGTTATTAAATTATTAGGCAAGAGTTGATAAGAACCTAAATACAGTGGGGATCATGTGAATGGGAGAATGAGGTTGATGTGAGAGATGTAGTAAAAATATGTTCAACAATACTTGTCAGTTTACAAGTTGCTGGTGAAGATGGAGAGGGAGGAGTAGAAAATGACCAATAAATTTGATTATGGGTGATTAGAAGGATTTTAATTAAAAGGACAGAAATAGAGAAACTGAGAATAAATTGTAATTTAGAGGTAGAGATAACTCTTTTGTATTGTCAAATGCACTCTAATCATGAGTACAATTTTGGAGAACATTTTTTATTCAATGACTTACATGAAGCCAGAGATGGCATATTTTCAAATTAGCATATGATATGATACTGGGAAGGATGATAAAAATATTGAATCAAAAATGTTGGGCTCAGAATTATATTGATGGGGCAGCTAGGTGGCACAGGGACAGAATGCCAGGCCTGGCATTAGAAGAACCTGGATTAAAATTTGACCTCAGAATCTTCCTAGCTGTATGACCCTGAGTTAGTCATTTAACCCGTTTACCTGTCTTAGAATTGTTACTAAAATGGAAATTATGAGATTAAAATAAAAAATTAGGCTGACAGACTGAAGTGATGGACCAACTCAAATGAATTAAAAATCACTAGGGATAACTGAAAACTCCTATCTTGGATTAAAAAAAGAATAAATGAACAAGTAGAGAATAGGCTAATTGTCACTAACAGTAGTTGATGGGAAAGATTACTTAGGAATTTTAGTGGACTACAAACTCAATATGAAACCATTCCTTAAAAAGGAATAAATTAATCCAGGTCAGAAATGGAATAGGTTAAAGTTTTGGTCTTGCTCAGTAATAGGATCAACCTGTGAATAGTTGCTGCATTCCCAGCCTGGGTGAGATTGAAAGAATCAAATCTGATGATAAAGATGATGAAGATGATGATGACAATGATGGTACTTATAGAATCCTAAATTTCATTAACAAGTGACTATCATCAAGGAATCCATAGGAGGTCATTAACTATGCTATTAAAGGATTAGATGAAATGTCTAAAAGAAAAAAAAAAAGGTCTAGTCAGAAGACCTAATACAAATTTTTAACTATTTTAGTACTATCAAGTGGAAG
The DNA here is from genome assembly GCF_027887165.1 of Monodelphis domestica. Taxonomy (NCBI): domain Eukaryota; kingdom Metazoa; phylum Chordata; class Mammalia; order Didelphimorphia; family Didelphidae; genus Monodelphis; species Monodelphis domestica. Next base: position 371,515,160 of record NC_077229.1, read on the forward strand.
AAGGACTGAATACATTTTTTTCATGCTCCTAGAAGGTAAAAGTAGTAGCAATAGGTGAAAGATTCAGAGATAGCTGACATAATTAATAGTGGGGTATGGGAACATCCAATTACCAGAGTTGGTGAAAAGTAGAATTGATGGCCTCTAGAGGTAGCAAATGATGAAGAGGGACATCACTGAAAGTCTTTAAACAAAGGCTAGGTAACCACTTGTCAGATAGATTATAAAAGAGATCTCTAATCCCTTTTAGGGGAAATTAGATGGAATCTGTTCTTTCTGAAACATATTCAATAAATTTAAGTCAAATAATGTATGCACAATTTGACATTTGTGGAGAAAGAAAAAAAAGTTAATCAGGCCTTTACAAGAAGCATTAGCATAGGATCAGAGGATTTATACCTGGAAAGTACAAGAAAAATCTTATGGTCCTGCCCCATCCCAATTTTATAGGTGAGGAAACTAAAACCCAGAGAGAGGCATTAATTGATACAATAGTTGAACTTGTTCGAATTCAGAGCTTGTTATTCCAAAACCAGTATTTTTTCTATGGTAGCATACTCTCTATCCTTGTATTGGGACATATACTTTCATATTATTTCTATATAGTTATAAGAAAGTTTTAAAAAACCAATGTTTGTAATGACTCAACTGATTCTAAATGTTCACAATAATCTGAAGCACAGAGTATCTTCTTAATTTTGCATCTTTTGGCAAAATATCACACCCCTTCCTTAACTCCTAATGGGATAAGGAAAAGAAGAGAGAGAATTAAATTGATTTAAGGGAGAAATATGACCAAATTACCTGTTTATTGCTCCTGTCAGAAAGGAGCAGATATTTTAAAGAAAAAAAAATCAGTCTTATGCACATGGCAGTTTTAATTTCACTGAATATTTCTTTGATTGAAGGTAAATAGTTGAAAAAAATAATCTTCATATATTCAATAATCATACTTCTTAATTGATTTCAAACAGAAAATATAGGACGTCTGCTCCAATAGTGATTTTAAAAAATCTGTTCTACAGAAACTGGCTAGACTACAGTAGTCATGTTTATCTGGAAGAGGAAATATTTAGGAAATTTCTGATAACAATATTTATTTACTTAGATAATTCATACTACTCACAGGAGAATGATCTACCATTTTAAATGTTTATCATTTAAGTTACAAGGCTTTGTAGTTATTAGTGTCGGAGCATATCCAAGATTCCAAGTGAAATTAAAGATTATTTTGTTAGAGTCTGCCTGAATCTTACCTCTAAGCCAGGTAAAGTCTCTACACTGATCCTTTTTCTCTGGTTGAAGAGCCATATTGTATTGATTCTTCTAGTTAACTTTTCTAGTGATCGCTTGCCTTAACTCAGTACAAAACATACGATTCATACCCAGAGAAACCTTCAAAACAAAGTAGGTAACATAAACTGGTATACAAATACCAATTTGCTATATGACATCTAGGCAACTAGATAGTTTAGTGGATGCAGCACTGGGCCTAGAGTCAGGAAGACCTGAGTTCAGATCTAATGTTAGACACTGGTTGTGTGACTGAGCATTTAACCTCTATTTATCTAAAACCACTAGAGAAGGGAATGACAAACTTCTGAGATCTTTGCCAAGAGGTAATAGAGAGTTGGACATGATTGAACAACAACAAAAAATACCATGCATCTGCTTGATTCCTATTTGTGATGTTTGCCCCACAAGTTGGAAATTTTGTGCCAATGATTCTATAGTAATGAATGGTATTATTTGTCTTATTTTATATCAATTTGATCTATTTTTGCCCCACTGGCTTAATTTAGATTCTTATGCAAGCCTGAATGTACCATGAGGGAAGACTAGAACATCCTTCATCTCTCATTATTAACATTGAAACTCAAGGCCAAGTCTTATATAAGGACACAAAACACAAGCATTATCACTAATACTCAGGGCTTAAGGATATGACTTCTCTCAACTACTTGAGGGACTATCTCAATCTTGTTCTTGAGAACCAGGGTTAAAAGTAATTGCAAAGGATTTACCTGGACAATTGTCTTGGTGAACTGCAGGCCTAGACTAGAATGCAAGAAGAATTAACCATTACTGCCCAGCTACCATCTCCTGTTGCCTTTTTTTCTAGTTATGAAAATCCCTCCTGCCCAAGTTGTGTTTGGAAGGACTAGAATAAATTTGAGGAGTAGAATCTCCCAAAGCAGCTGACAAGTTCCACCATCTTTGTGTAGCTATCAAGTCACCAATTATATTACTGTCTAACATGTTACTAGAGAGTGAGATGAACAATAGCAACATTTTAAATTATTCTAAATAATAATCTATATAAGGTACCCAGCCAGTAGTTTAAAACAAAAGTATTCATCCAGCAGACAAAGTATCTTTTTTATTTTTTTATAAAATAAATTAATGAAAACCATACTGAGGAATTATTAACAAGAGGCAAAGCACTTGAAGTACTAAGACTGTTTGTGGCTCTTATGTGTTTCTTATCTTCTGGCTTTTCAAAGATTGAGTAGCACTTGTTGGTATATGAACTTTAAAGTTAGATCATCATTAAAAAGAAGTAGCATCAGTCACTTGTCATGCTTCTTTACCTTCATATATTTGTTTTTCGAAGTAGCAGGTGAAATTATTGAATTGCATGAAGCAGATTTTCTACAATATACCAATGATACTAACCATTTTAACCTAAGTTGCTTCCCCCCTCAATGACTTCACAAATTTATCATTTTTTGGCATTCATTTACAATAAAAATATTTTCAAATATCCACTTGCAAAATATTGCCTCCTCTGCTCTTGTATTAAGTTGAATTACCTAATTATGTGAGTTCTCCTAGTTTTGTTTTGTTTTTTAAGTAAGCAAAAGCACTTTGTTGATTTCATATCTTCTGGCAACAGAAGTTTGTGTTAACAAAAAAAAATCAATTAACAAGAAATTCTAGGAGAAAAAGCAATTACTTGAAAATTATATCCCTTATTATTAGAAGGCTAGAAATTTGAGTGGTAGAATGATAATCAAACAATCCAAAGTGATCTTGAAAATAACAGGGCATAGTTTTCCAACTTTTCCTCTGGGTATATCATTATAATGTTTATTTTAAGAGGAATAGGTAATGAAAGAAGCAGGTACAATGGACTTAGGTGATTTAGATTGATGGTGGTGTGGGTGTGGCAACACCACTAACTTGATTACCATGGTCATAGAATTTTAGGAGTTGAAAGGTCCTCCCTTAGAATTACAAAAGTCCTCAAATATTAGATATGTTATTGACTACTCAGAAAACAAAGCAGTGAAACCGTGAAACTGTCTGCTGAATGGTCATCCATTCTCTCCACGAAGCTCTCAAATTACAGGGAACTCACTATTCCTTAAATTATAGTCTATAAGAAAAAGATAAAAAAAGAGTATGTTATATATGTATATATATAAATGCAAATATGAACATATAAATGACTACATGTAACTATAAAAATCAATATATGGTAAATTATTATCTATAAAAATGGATTAGGAAAACAAATCAGTTATTGTTTTTCTATTTTTAATGAAAGTGGGTTTACTTCCTGTAGTGCATTTTTTCTTATTCTAATATTTAATTACTTTCATTTAAATTTTGAAGAATTTTTAACTGAATGAAAAGGCATTCATCAACTTTTTTAAAGCTTTAAAAATTGTATTAATATTATACTGTGCAAAAACCTTTAACAACCTACATTCTATGTAAATACTGACTAAAATATTATTGGCTGTGCTACATGAATCTACATCAGGGTAGAAACAATAGTTGCACAAATGAAAACTTTTCTGTGTACCATGTTTAAAATTATAATTTTTTTAGCACTTTTTATTTGCAGATCTCCTTCTGCTAAAGAAAGATGAATACATTGTTGCCAATTAGGCCCCAAGCCCCTTCTAGTTTAGATAAGAATAAAACCCAGTAAATTACTTTGCTCCAGGAACAACGGCTCAATGTCTGTTACCCAAAAGCTTTCTTCGTGAGGGTAAACCACGGTTCAAGTCCTCGTTTTGGATTTAAACTGCTCACAGAGACTGGGATGCTCGTCTTTTTGTTTGTTTGGTTAATTTTTTTTGGTTTTTATTTTTTTTTTTGTTAAGTCTTTATATCTTGCTAGGATTGATCTTCTACACAAGCGAGGGTGGCTTCTGCTCCTATTTCGAAATAGGGGTGATAGTCTGGGCACCAAGATCAGCCAAGTTTAGTGATCTGGAGGTCTCCATTGATCTTTATTGTGTCAATTGTAGACAATGATTCAATTCGATGGTAAAAATCAAAAAGCTGGCGTCCATCTACAATTACTCTAAATCCTGGGTGTTCACAAAGAATTTCCACCCTAAATGGCTGATCTGGGATGAAAGGAAAATAAGGAATTGCTGATTGTTCTTCACCTCTTTCTCCAGATATACAAGAATTTCTGATCAGTTGCTTATCTGTAAATACAGCTTTCAGTTCAATGGCCACATCGGCAGGAGGGTCTTCGGAGTCCCCACAAGTCAAACTGATCTTGAAACTCTCAGGGTTGAGGTCTACAATACCCATCACTAAGATCTTCTTGCCTGGCCTCATTCCACCTTTAATAGGCCCACAGAATGGTATTATCAGTCTTGGCAAGTACACTTCCGCATGGAAAGTAGATCCCAAGAAGTTGTTTAAATGCCTATCTTCTAGTTTCTCAAGTGCCTCTCTCTGGGCCACCGATCCCGCCATCTTGTAGTACAGCCGCCGGAGCCTGGAGGGGGGGAGGGGATGGCCGGGTGGGGGGCAGGAAGAGATACCCGTGTTCTGAGGCCTGGGGGAGGGGAGAAGACCCAGGTTACCTTGTGCTTGGCTGGGGTTCCTGCGAGACCCAGTGGAGGCACGAGACCGCGCATGCGCACACTCACATTTATCCAATTCCTAGGATGTCTAACACTGTGCTAAATGCTAAGAACACAAACAGAAATATGGATATAGTCCCTTTTCACAAGGAGCTCACATTCAAATTGGAAGAAGCACCGCCTAAGAAAGTTTACCTACGGCAAACTCCCTCTTGGTTAATTTTCTTCACATGTAAAGACCTAGAAATCCCAAAGATCAAAAAACAGGGCAGATGGCAAGGACCACAAGTCCTTAGAGTCTATAATAGGTAGGTCAGATGACAACGCTTTGGAGGTGAGGTCAGGTGGTAAGACTTAGAGGGCATTAAGAGAATGAGACTTCATGGTCCTCCATGTCAAGTGAAGGGATAGAGTTGATGACTTCCATTTGATCCAAGCTATATGAGCTCTGGACCTCCTGAGGCAACCTAACAAGTTTGGGATGGGGAGGCGGTATCATGGCAAGAAAGGAAGCAAAGCTGGAAGTCTGTTATTTGTCCTGACTTATCTTTCTACTGAGCTAACCCAGAACAGTTTTGAGCTGCTAGGCAGGAAAAGTAAAGCCTTATCACAAATGATCATCTGTTCAGTGTTAGACCTTCAGACCCATGATTATCTCCATTCTAAAGATGGGGGAGTTGAAGCCCAGAATAGTTATATGGTTTAGCTAAAACTATCATCTTACAGGAAAAGAAGATTAGAACCATGGTGTCTATCTGAGCTTTACCATTAACTCCTATAACACAGTATAATTTTTTCCATTTGCTGTCTAGTTTCACTTAAAAAAAAATACATTTTGGCAGTTCTTCTGATCTGAAAATAATAATCTTTACACTTGGTTTTCTTTACCTATTTTAGTACAGTATTTAACAAAACTAATAATAAACCATACTTCCAATCTCTGAATGGGTCCCCCCTGATGTGAAGGGGAAATATATATATATATATACATATATATATTTATTTATTTATTTATAGATATAGATAGATAAGTAGATAATGTCAGTTGCTACATACACACATGCATGTATGTATGTGTGTTTATATATGTAAACATACATACATACATACATATATTTTTTAAGACAGGGGAAAGAAAGAAAGAATGGCAAGCCAGAACTTTGAAACAAGATTTTGGGAATAGAAAAATTCAATATTATAAACCTGCCCAACAAATTTCTCCCTATTCACTCTCCTTAGACTTTTGAATGCCTATAAATACACTATTTTTCCAAACACTCAGCTTTGAAGCTTAAAAGAATATGGCAAGGCCTATTCAATGATATCACTTTGACTAGAACATTTCCTTCTCCACATTTTTAAAGCCATTCTCCCCTTCCTAACAGACAATCTTCAATTCAAGGTTCCACTCAAACTTTGCCTTGTTTATAAAGTAGTGCTTGGCTCACCTCGTCTATGGTTTCTTTCTTTGAATTCCAGTACATGTTGTTTTTCCTAATTTTTTAAATATATAAAATATACTACATTAGTCTATGCAATATGTATTATTTTATAAATTAACTACATACCCTAAATATACTTAGTCCATATGTTATTGTTCCATATGTATTCAATGCTTAAGATAGTAACACCAGAATGTAATAATAATGATAGTCTATGGAGGCCAATAGCAAATATTATTTTAAAGTGAAAATTGATGGCAGGGAAGGGAAGACTGACTGAAAAAATCAAATAATGGAAGAGAGAAAAAATGGATGGAAAAAAATTCTTTAATAGCAATAAGTTGTTAAGTAACACATCTTGTCCCCAATCCAATACCAGGATGATGATTTTGGTTAAACTATATCTGTTTTTGTAATCATATTTTCCTAGTCATATAGGTCTGAATATCATAGTCATCAGTCATACTGGACTAATTTCTTTTCCTAATGACTCCCATTCAGTTATGAAGCTCAGCTAATTTTGATTTTTTTTTAAACATTATTTTATTTGGTGGTTTTCATACATTATTCACTGGGAACAAAGATCATTTTCTTCTCCCCCTGTCCCCCCCCCCCCCCGCCTTTCCCTCTCCCATAGCCGACGCATGATTCCACTGGTTATCACATGTGTTCTTGACTTGAACCCATTTCCCTGTTGTTGGAATTTGCATTATAGTGTTCATTTAGAGTCTCTCCTCAGTCATATCCCCTCCAACCCTGTAGTCAAGCAGTTGCTTTTCATCGGTGTTTTTACTCCCACAGTTTATCCTCTGCTTGTGGGTAGTATTTTTTTTTTAGATCCCTGCAGATTGTTCAGGGAAATTGCATTGATACTAATGGAGAAGTCCATCACCTTCGATTGTACCACAATGTATCAGTCTCTGTGTATAATGTTTTCCTGGTTCTGCTCCTTTCACTCTGCATCAGTTCCTGGAGGTTGTTCCAGTCTCCATGGAATTCCTCCACTTTATTATTCCTTTTAGCACAATAGTATTCCATCACCAACATATACCACAATGTGTTCAGCCATTCTCCAATTGAAGGGCATCCCCTCATTTTCCAATTTTTGGCCACCACAAAGAGTGCAGCTATGAATATTCTTGTACAAGTCTTTTTGTCCATTATCTCTTTGGGGTACAAGCCCAGCAGTGCTATGGCTGGATCAAAGGGCAGACAGTCTTTTATCGCCCTTTGGACATAGTTCCAAATTGCCCTCCAGAATGGTTGGATCAATTCACAACTCCACCAGCAATTAATTAATGTCCCCACTTTGCCACATCCCCTCCAGCATTCATTACTTTCCATAGCTGTCATGTTAGCCAATCTGCTAGGTGTGAGGTGATACCTCAGAGTTGTTTTGATTTGCATCTCTCTGATTATAAGAGATGTAGGGCACTTTTTCATGTGCTTATTAATAGTTTTGATTTCTTTGGCTGAGAACTACCTGTTCATGTCCCTTGCCCATTTGTCAATTGGAGAATGGCTTGATTTTTTGTACAATTGATTTAGTTCTTTATAAATTTGAGTAATTAAACCTTTGTCAGAGGTTTTTATGAAGATTGTTTCCCAATTTGTTGCTACCCTTCTGATTTTGGTTACATTGGTTTTGTTTGTACAAAAATTTTTTAATTTGATGTAATCCAGATTATTTATTTTGCATTTTGTAACTCTTTCTAATTCTTGCTTGGTTTTGAAGTCTTTCCCTTCCCAAAGGTCTGACATGTATACTATTCTGTGTTCGCCTAATTTTCTTATAGTTTCCTTCTTTATGTTCAAGTCATTCACCCATTTTGAATTTATCTTGGTGTAGGGTGTGAGGTGTTGATCTAAGCCTAATCTTTCCCACACTGTCCTCCAATTTTCCCAACAGTTTTTATGAAATAGTGGATTTTTGTCCCAAAAGCTGGGATCTTTGGGTTTGTCATATACTGTCTTGCTGAGGTTGCTTGCCTCCAGTCTATTCCACTGATCCTCCTTTCTGTCTCTTAGCCAGTACCAAATTGTTTTGATGACCGCTGCTTTGTAATATAGTCTGAGATCTGGGACTGGCTAATTTTGATTTTGAAATACCTCTTGCATGTCTTTACCTCTTCATTCTAGTTAGAGGTTTACCAATCTTTTTTCTGTTATGTTGTGATTGCTCTTTCTACCTCTAGGTTCTCTCTTTTCCAGTCTATTCTTCAACCTGCTGCTATAGTCATTTTCTTGAAGCACAATCCTCAGAGGGCATTTCCTGGCCCAACAATCTTCAGTGAAATATTGCCTACCTTCTAAATACAAGCTCCTTAACCAAGTATTTAAACCTGTTGTAGGAGAGTTCACATCTATCTTTTCAACTCTATTTCACTGGACTTTTCAAAGCTGCTATGCTTCTGTGCTCTAACCAAACTATATTCTTTACTTTATCCCAACCTAATCCATCCAAATTTCAGCTTTTCATGAATATGCAATCATTCATGCCTGGTCAAGAATCCCTATACCTCTTCACTTATTGAAATAATTTTTTCCCATTTAAGGCCTTATTCAGATGCTACAATCTTCATAAGTTATCCATGATTAATTCAACTCAAATTTCATTTAATAACCATTATTTTATTTATTATTCACACACATTTCACCTTTATCATAAAATAATAGAAAGTTCATATTTTCAATTTAAAAAATAAAGTAGAAGTTTTTAAGATTAATTTCTCTCATATTTTCTATGTAATAAGCATTTAATACATGTTCAGTTGAATAAAGTTTGTTAACATTACTTCTATTTGCCTATTTTCAAATTGTTCTGCCTTATTAAAATATATATGATACCTATACCAGAAAGAGCAAAAACAGGGAAATATATATATATATATATATATATATATATATATATATATAGTCCAGTTTCATTAATAAATATAGATGCAAAAAATTCTAAATAAAATGTCAGTTAGGTGATGACAACAATATATGATGAAGAATATAATCATAACCAAACAGGTTTTATACCAGCTCTGCAGGGATGGTATAATATGAGGAAAATTATTGACATAATTGATTACAGGAAAGATTTCTCTAAATAAATGAAAGCAAAACATGATCTGATTGGATAATCCATTATAAAACCTCAGACTAACAAAAAAAAAGAATGAATAACTCTTCAAAAACACAGAGCAAAGGAGTATATGGCAGCCTTTGGGAAATGAAGGTTGCCTGAGAATTTCATTTAAACATTGACAGTTGCATATGACAGAAGTACCACTTCATAGCTTCTGCTTAGTCCCTTTGGGAAAGAAGTCACAGTGTACTCTGTTATAGCAAAAATATTGTGGAGGAGACATCAGTTATTTCTATTCTATATGACTACTTTTTTTCCTTCTCTGTTAGTGTTACATATACACACACACACATACACACACATATGTAGATGCTACTCTTGGTGAAAATGTTAGAAAGGCACAGGCAGACAACACAAATGATATTCAATAGCAGTTCAGATCTTCACAGTTGGGAACTTGTTAGTTACAGAAAAAAAATGCAAACAAATGAAACATATGTCCAGGTAAGCAAAACATAGCCTTTGTAAAGATATCTTCCATGGATAGGTTATGCTAAGATAAAATTTCTTGACAATTATAATCACTGAGATAAATCATCTATTGATACTAAGCAAGATACACATCATGGAAACCGTATTAAACAAAGGCATGGATCATTTCCTGTAAACAATTAAAGTAGTAAGTGAATTTTCTGAAGATTATGATTACTTTGTATATTCCTTTTGGAAGATGTTATTGTTTTAATTGCATCAAACTACCAAATGTTACAAGACTTCTTGAATGAGATTCAGAAATGCTCTGAAGAACTCATCCTAGCCAAGCCCATGATATTGTCTAGACTATGACATGAGCATCCTATTAGTCCAGGAGTACATAAGTCATAGACAGGCTGTACAGGTAGTCAAGCATTAGTGCTCCGGGAAAAACTGAATAGGAGGAAGAGAACAAATTGTATTGTGTATAAGAATGATGCGGAATTCTCCTTCTCCAAGGTACTTCCTGACACAAAATCCGTGATCTAAGTGTGAATATTTTCACACTGAAATCATGATTTTCACAGATCATGGAATATTAATATCTTAAAAGAATGGAAAATAAAGAAAATTTAAATGGCAATGAAGAAAAACATCATAAAACATAACATCAATAATGGCATGTTCATAAAAATAGTTTAAAAACATAAGAAAAAGTTTATGTAGAAAATGATGTGGGACAATCAAATAGGAGAAGAATAAAAGGTAGTCTAAGCATTGCCCAACTAACCAGGAAATATTAAGAGACCTAAAGAAGTCAGGTATTAGGGTAGATGTCGAATGAAGAGTTGATTAAAGATTTATTAAAAAAAAAACAACTTCAAAAATAAAAACAATTAAACTTTATTTGATGAGAAGGTGGAAATACCTTACACATTTAAGTATTCATATTGGAGAGACTAAGATATCTCAAGGTAGCAAAGGATAATCAGGCAGTATTTTTACATGTGGGTATGCATTTACAAAATTCCAAGTTCCTGGCTGATAAGGAAAAGAGTCACTGCCTTGTGATTTTAGTGCTCGATTACCCATCCAAACAATAATAAATTAATGCAGAAATTTATATGGTTTTCTATCAAAAATTACTTTATATACATATCTCTCATATTACTTTTTGATTATACATTTCTTTTTCCATTTTATTTTACTTAGGCCAATGTGAAAATTATTTTCATATCATCAAGACCAAGAAGTGGTCTAAACATATCACCTGGTTCAATTCTATGTCTTCAGCTTCAGAGGGCAATATTGTATCCATATAATATCAATACCCACTATCATCATCATCATCATCATCTTGATTATTTTGAGATTAGGTCTGCCCATCTTGAACAGTTAAGAGAATCATTGCTTCTAGGAATAAGGAATTGAAAATCCTGAGCATTTTGCCCTTTTTGAGTCACTCCTGAATTATTTTATTCAGTTCTTTGTTTGGGAATTGCAATGACAAAATAGGGAGCTAGCAATTCAGTGAAAGCCACTGGTTCCACTAAGGATCTGGGAATATTTAGCCTAGAGAAGAGAAAGGCTAGGCACATAAGCACATGGTGATAGCTTTTTTTTTTTTTCTGCCTCTTCCTAACCCTGCTTCCCATATATCAAATGAGTTACTAAATTGCATCAATTCTGCCTTTATAACACATTTTGCATTCATTTCTATTCTCCTTACATTGCACTAGAAACATGTGAATCAGTCCTTCATAATTTTATTTCAACAGCCAAAAAAAAAAAATCATCTCTCAGTCTTCAGATTTTTCCCTTTTAAATTCATCCTTTTAGGTTTCAAACATGGCCCAGCGGCTAACACATGGCCCACAACACCCTCAGTTACAGCCTAAATCAGATTCAAATGCAATTGAAAAACATCTGATAAAATAAATAAAAATGTAAAAATCATAAATAATATATGGTTTTTGAAGGTAATATGCAGCCCACAGGGATCCTTATACATGCTTTTGGGGTCTCCATTTTTATTGGATTTTGACACCACTGCTTTACACAGTTGTCAAGTTTACCTTCCATATGTGCCTTTCATCACTCTGTTAGAAAATAAAGGAATAAACAGCAGAAGCAACAATAAGAATTGACATTTATAGGGAAGTTTAAGGTTTACAAAATGCTATACATGTTATTTCAGTTGATCTGCATGACAACTCTAGAAAGTATGAGTTATTATCATACTGGTTTTATAGGTGAAGGAACAAAGACTGAGAGAGGTTAATCAGGCTGCTGAGTCACAGAACCAATGTTTCTAAGGTAGGATTTGAATTCAAATCTTCCTGATTCCAAGTCTTATTTTCAGCCCAGTGTACCACCTTGTGGCCTATAAATGGATACACAATCCTTCAATAGTTCTTCTTCTATTAGGTAACTGCTACTCTATAACCTGGCATTGAAGATCTTCTCTATTCTGGCATCAACCCACCTTTCCAACTTCATTTCATATGACTTACTTTCCTGATACATTCTAGCAAAACTTAATTCCTAATTCTTCCTCTATTTAATCTTCCACTTTTTTGGACTTTTATGCACTTATCCAGACTCTGTCTATGTCTTGGAATGCAATACAACTGTCTGGGAAGGAAAGGAAGGAAGGAAGGAAGGAAGGAAGGAAGGAAGGAAGGAAGGAAGGAAGGAAGGAAGGAAGGGAAGGAGGGAGGGAGGGAGGTTGTCCTTCATTTTTGAAAAGGACCAATGCCATTACCAGGTGATATATTGACTTTTTTATGAACTGCCTCTAAGTGAGGCAGAATTACACAAAGTCGTCGCTGCATTTCCTCTCTTCCAGAGACATTAAAGTCTAGTGATAAGACAAACACCAGGAGACAAATGAAGGCCCAGGGTGCAGCAGATGACCTTGGAATCTTCTATGTCTGATCTAATTTTAACTGCTCTACAATATGTGATTTAATTGCCTTCATGGTTATTGAAATTAATTGTTCTCATTCACTCATTCCATTGGAGGAACTCTTCTGGTGCTTGGGGTAGACAGCTCCCTAACTCAATCCTGGGTGTCTGGTTCATGGGTATCCCTCAAACTGTTTTAGACCATCTGCAGAGATATTTTACCAGGGTGTAGGCATTGTGCATGCCACAGCTTCTTGGAGTCATAGGTGAGAACTGAATGCTAAGTGGACAAGAAGGGTGTATAAATAGCTCTGAAAAGTGCCTCAAAGCTCTGACAACAGAAGTGCTTGAACACGTCATACAAGGGAAGGAAGGAAGGCAGTGTGGAAGAAAGGAAGAGAATAAGAAAAAAGGGAGGGGAGGGAATAATGAAGGAAGGAGGGAAGGAAAGATTAAAGAACAGAAGGAAGTGAATAAGAAAGGAAGGAGGAAAGGGAGAAGGGAATAAAACCAGGAAGGGATGGAAGGGAATAAGGAAGAAAGGCAGAAAAAAAGCATTTCTCAAATGCTTATGTGTCCCTGCTCTGAGTGTTTCACAAATATTATCTCATTCAATCCTCACAACAACACTGGATGGTAAGTGCTATTTATTGTCCGTATTTTACTATTAAAGAATCTAAGTCAGGAAGAGGTTAAGTGACTCCCCTAGGTTCATTGAGATAGTAAATGTCAACAGTCAGATTTGAATCTTAAGTCTTTCTGACTTTAGACCCAGTGCTCTTTCCATTGTGACACCTAGCTGCCTAGAGTTTCCACATTAATGGAAGTTATTACTTCTATAACATTTTCATACAACTTTTACTTTCTCTTTTGTCCTTTATACCTTTTATATTTTATTATTCTCATTTCATGCAAATCCTCTTGCTCTTTGAGAGCATAGAATATCCTATTTTTCATAAGATGATGTCCAACTTAGCAAAGGCTAAATAAGAATCTATTAAATATAAGCCATTTTCTCTATATAGAGGCTAACACCATACTTTCCAAATTGTAGGCACTTATTAAATATGTCTTAGCATAGATTGAATTATATAAAAATTTCTCAACTATACCAAAAGCCCATTTAGGGCATAAACTATTCTATAAGTTTCTTTAAATGCTTAACATTGCCTCATAACTAGTAGAATTCAATGAATTTCAATTGATTAAATTAATGAATGAATAAAGTATTTATGAAGCACTTAACTGTGGACATAACACTATGATTAGCCACGGAGATACAATATAAAAGAAAGGAAATCCTTGCTCTCAAATGGATCACATAAAACACTGGAAGTCAGATGAAAAAGTCTCATAGTTCTTAGGGCATAAGAGCAAAACAGAGGATAATACAATTTTTTTTTTTGGCTTATTGAGCTGCCATCATAGTGGAAAGCTCTCTGGACTTGAATTTGGAGAACTTGGGTCAGAATGCTAGCTCTATTACTTTCCTCCTTTGTTATCTTGGCAAAGTCATATTAATCTTCTAGCTAGGCTACTTTCATCCTCTGCAAAATTAGAACCGTAAATCTTGATCTGGGTGTTTTCTTCCGTTCCCAATGCTACGAGCAGGGAATTTCACTGTAGTAACTTCAATTTGTATTTTAAAACTTATTGTTGTCAGTATTTAGCTGATATTTTCAATATTCTTATGAAATAATAAAAGGAAGTTTTATATTGGTTTGGTTTGGTTTTTCTCATGACCCTCATCTTATGAAATGAAATATTGTCAGTCACTAAAGGATCTCACAGTCTTTAAGGGCACCTGTTGGCTCAGTGTCAGAAGGTAAAAACCAAGGCTTGGTTTCCAAAGACTTAGAATTTTTGTACTCTCTTATGTTAGATTTAACTCTCTTTTAAATATAACTAATTCAAAAACTAAAAAATGGCTTTTACTTTTGAAGTCACCATTTGTTATGTTTCTCTTTAGCAGGCAAGGGTCAAGTCAGATTCTGATGTTTCCCTGGGTGAATACTGATGAGGGAGTTGGTCTCCATCCAGCTTTGTTTTCTATGAGCTGAATGATTTTCTTGCATGTATCCTTTCTCTTTTTACTTCCTGGTTTCCATGGAAATGCATGCCACTCTGGAGAAAGCAGAACAGCTTTTCTCATGTACAGGCAACATATGTTATTAATAGAGTAAATTGTGTAGAGGAACAAATACTGGAATGTTAGTATTGGCAGGTACTGACACAAACAGGCAAGGGTGGAGGGAGACAGAGTTACTATTCAATGGGCTCTGCACCTTATGTACAGCTAAATACAGAATATCTTGATTTCAACACTAATCAAGTGATGGAAACATGTATTTAGGGTGGTGGGACATCCCTTTTGGTAGAAGGAAGAATTAAGGGTATACCGTATGTACAGAATCTTTCAATAACTTATTGCAATGATCTATATCTACCGAAAGATATATGGGACGGACCATCAACAACTGAACCCTGAGGATAGGATTCTAAGTTCTTTCTTTGGAGTTTTTCCCATCATGTCTACCAGTGGAGATAAACAATTATACAACAATTTGTGATCTAAGCAGGACGATAAATCATGCGTGAATTCCTTTTCATGTTAGAAATCAAGTATTTGTTGCTGGACTTAGTAGAGAAAACCAAAAGAATAACAAAAAACACCTTAACCTAAAGAAAAATAAATTCTCCAATGTGTTATATTGTTCTATATGAGTAAATGACTCCCTTCCTCTCTGAAGTGTTTATGCTGGTATATGACTGATAACTTACCTAGCTGTAATAATAATGAGTTTTTACATTTTCAGGCTTAAGTCCCGTGCTAAATTTACCAATTTAATTACACAAATTACATACATATTAAGTACAAGGCACTACACAACCTAGGAAAACCATAATAGAGTCAAGGGACAGTTGGGTGCCGCAGTCCGGATAGAGTGCTGCTCATGAAGTCAGGAAGACTCATCTTCCCAGGGCCTAATCTATCCTCAGACTCATCACAGCTGGGTTACCCTGGGAAAGTAACAACCCTATTTGTTTAAGTTACTGATCTATAAAATAAGCTGGAGAAAGAAATGAGAAATCATTCCAATATCTTTGCCAAGAAAACCTCAAATGGCATCATGTAGAGTCTGATAGTACTGAAACAATTCAACAACAGCAAATCAATACTTTTGGACCAAAGTTAGTTATGAACTGAAATGTATAACAAAGATAAATATAAATTGAATTTGTTTGAGGTACAAACTTATAGGTACAAGTGAAAGATATGAAAGAATTAGACTTTGGTTTACCATATGATGTGGCAAATATGTAAAATTCAATGAGGTTTTCTTGAGGCATTTTACTTTTTTTTTTCCTTTGAAGAGAGAATTGGGTGATTCCTCCTCTCTCAGTAAGGAAATTTAATTCCATTTTTCATATATGTGGAAAAGCAAGAAAAAAGATAGTATTAGGTGAAGTTACAAAATGAAAGATGCATCGTAATGTAGAGATGATTGACTCAGAGTGCAGAATGAAATGTATATTTTTAGACATAGCCTATGCAGGAAATTATTTTGCTCAAATGAACATATTTATTACAAGGTTGTTTTTTAAACTCTTTTTTAATCATGTTAGATAAATAAAATAGATTTTGGTTCAATAAGAGAATATTTTTAAATCAGTTAAGTCACAGAAAATGAAATTGAAAGCAAAGTAGTAATGATGAATGAATTGATATTTTGAAATCCATAATAAAATGTCATAGACTTAAAAACATCTGCTAACCACATGAAACAAATTTACTTGGGTTAGGGTGGAAGGAAAGAAGGAAGGAAGGAAAGAAGGAAGGAAGGAAGGAAGGAAGGAAGGAAGGAAGGAAGGAAGGAAGGAAGGAAGGAAGGAAGGAAGGAAGGAAGGAAGGAAGGAAGAAGGAATTTTAAATTATTCCTTGTTTTCTATTTGTCAAGAACAATGTCAAATGCTAAGATTATAGATTTAAAAGTAGACAATTACTGCTCTCAAGAAGCTCTTATTCTAATTGGAGAGTCAATGCATAGTGAAATGGTAGCCTAGCTAGAAATCTGTAGGAAGAACATATGAATCGTAGAAGAATAATCTGAATTCCTCCTTCAAGGAATGATGGCAGAGTTGATTTGAATACAGGAGAGCAGGATCTGAGCAGGTAAAATACACCTTCAGTAATAAGGTAGATGGTGAGAAAATGACCAGATTATCAAATAAAATGGATTTTGGTGGGATATATCTAAAGTAGTAGATAAGGTGAGGCAAAGTATTTAAATGGAACAATAGCAAAATACATGAATGTAGAAAGTCTTGTAGTAAAATCACCTATGGTTCTTTGTTAAGAAAATCAATAAAATTTTCATTAATTTCATTTCATTCATTGATGTGAAATAACTTCGTGTTTCTTTCATAAACAAATCTCCAGAAAATTTATGCCAGCAAGGGTTGGAGCTTAAATGCTCTTTTTGTTTGAGGTACTTTTCTTTCCCAAAAGCTCAGGTTCCATCTGCTGGCAACCAAACTTGTCCCATTGCCTTTCAGTTTTGCCTTCAGTAACTCCTAAACAGGAACCTTTACTACTGGCTCCATGTCCAGGCATGTGGACCCCCTGATTTGCTACTCTACTGTCCCTATGGCTATCATCTGCTGTAAGCCTCATATGCTTTTCTCAAGCTCTCAACTAGTGCAACTTCCTTCTCCTGAAGCTCTGTCTTGCTGCTACTGCTATTGATGCTCTTAAAATATGGAAGTGCCATCCAATAGCATGTCCTCTGGATGCTTCTAGAAATAGAAGCATTTCAAATGAGAGGATACTGGTCAGCATACCTCTGGGCTACTCAACACCTTCTCAGCAGCAAGCCTCAAAGCTTAAATGAGTTGGTGCAAAAAAAGGACACTCAAATAGCTGGAATATCTTCAGACTTGAAGGTAGTGGAAGGTATCTAATCATTACTTCTGGTCAAATGAGGGTCATTGAATTCTCTTCACCTCTGCCCTTCCATTGTGCTGTGTATTTGATTCCCATATAATAACAATTTCCCATTGAAGCTTTCAGAGGCACAAAATAAATATTCATGTCTCTTTGCCTTTGTTTTTCCAATTTCTATCATGCTCCTTCCTCATAGCCCTCAACATAGAGTACTATCGAAATTATTGTATAATAAAACTTCAGAAAAAAAACCTCATAAAAACATAGACAGGAGAGGGTCAAAAATCTAGCTAGTATCCCTGCCTTAAGAACAAAGTCCATATAGTCCTTACATGTGTGAACAGCAGCAGGAAGGTAGGAGGGAGCTAATATAAATATAATAAAATATTCCTATTAAATGCTTATCATATGTCAGGCATTATGGCATGTCTGGTTCTGGATATGCAAATGAAAAGAATGAAATAATCCCCAATGGCTCAGAGCTTACATTCTGATGGGTGACACAAGTAAAGATAGTAGGATCCCCGTATCAATCGAGGATTTGTTCCAAGACATACTGAAGATGGCTGAAACCCCAGATATAAGCAATCATCTGCTAACCCTATACATATGAATTCTTTCTCCATTCCTGCCACTCTACACCCCTTAAAAGAAAAAAGAAAAAACTAAAGCAGGGAAAGTGAACAAGTTAAAGAGGGAAAACTAGAATTGAAAGCAAAGGAGACTACTGGGGGCAAATAGACTTCTGGGTCCTTACTGGTGGACTTCCTGCCTTTTATGCTTGATGATAGATAATTGAAACTACGAAAAAATAATACAGATAAGGGGACCCTACTCTATATAAATATAATACAGCTAACCCATGGGCTTAAATTAAACATTATAACAATATTCCAAGTACTATAAAAATGAGGGTCTAGAATGTGAGAGCCTTGTAATAATTAAATCCAATTTCAAATTCAATCATTCTGTTTCTTGTGTCTTTTAAAATTATAATCAAGCATTCTTTTGTTCTAAGCTCTTGAGAAATAATTAATGTGCTTATCTTGTCTCTGGACAAGTGTGTCAAATTTCAGGTTTCTATATGTGTATGTGCACATGCATAAGTTTATGATTGTATACAAACACCATGATAGTAGATAGAAATTCATTCTCTGATTCAAAACAACATAGATTTTCATTCCTACTCTTGATATAGATTAACGATGTGACCCTGGACAAGTCACTTAACTTTTCAGTGTTCCAAGACAATTCTCTAAAATTCCATTGCAAAGCACTTGATTACAGCATTTCTGGGAATGTTGTCACTGGGACAAGAACACCAGTGAAATTTCACCATGTGCTTCCATCTTCATATTCCTGTTGAAAGTTGTTTTTTTTCCCTAAATAGAGGATTTTTTTTATAATACGAGGCAAGCTTTTATTTCCTTGTTCTATACACATTATGAAAACTCTCAACACAGAAACTTAACAAATATAAAAGGTGTAGGATAGTACAGTAATGAATACCTTTAACCCTTTAAATTTTTAGTTATTTCAAACACAATTAATCTCTTTAATGAATTTAATGAATTAATCTCTTTTAATATTTTGAAAAAAAATTTGGATGAATCAATATATCATTATTCCCCTATCATGAAGATGTAATTTAGTCTTACCAGCGAACTAAGAAGAGAATGGGGAAAGGGAGTAATGAAAGAATGAAGAAAGCCTAAAAGTTAGGACTGTCTGAAAGTCAAAAATCCCACTAAAAGTGTAGATATTTTCTACAAAAGTTATGTTGCATCTGGCAAGAAATGAAAATATCTATTCATAAGATGGAACACCAGGTGGCAGTATTAACCTAGAAGATGACTACATGTTACCTGAACAACTTCAATTTTAAGGCAGACTTTTATCATAGTTTTCCGTAGTCTCTTGTTGTTGCTATTGTTGTTGTCATTTACTTTAATTTCCCTGCATAAAAGAAAAATATGAGGACAAGGTACTATATACTAAGCTTTTAGTGATCTATCTTCCTTCCTTCCTTCCTTCCTTCCTTCCTTCCTTCCTTCCTTCCTTCCTTCCTTCCTTCCTTCCTTCCTTCCTTCCTTCCTTCCTTCCTTCCTTCCTTCCTTCCTTCCTTTCTTTCTCTCTCTCTCTCTCTTTCTTTCTTTCTTTCTTTCTCTCTTTCTTTCTTTCTCTCTTTCTTTCTTTCTCTCTTTCTTTCTTTCTCTCTCTCTTTCTTTCTTTCTCTCTTTCTTTCTTTCTCTCTTTCTTTCTTTCTTTCTCTCTTTCTTTCTTTCTCTCTTTCTTTCTTTCTTTCTTTCTCTCTTTCTTTCTCTCTTTCTTTCTCTCTTTCTTTCTCTCTTTCTTTCTCTCTTTCTTTCTTTCTTTCTTTCTTTCTTTCTTTCATTCTTTCTTTCTTTCTTTCTTTCTTTCTTTCTCTGCTCCTGCTCCTCCTGCTCTTCCTGCTCCTCCTCCTCCTTCTTCCATTATTTATGGTACCTGGAAATCTAGTCAAAGTTCAGAGAAAAAAATGAACAGAATTTCAGATTGTATTGCCCTTGTCCTGTTCCATTTTATTTTGGAGACCACAAGGTGGGAAAATAACATTACAATAGCATCTGAATTTTTCACCACTCTTTAATGTATGGAAATATTCCAAAACCAAAGAGATTCTTCAGTATTTGAAATTCTCAGAATCTGTAATTTTGTCACTTTATATATACTAACTCCTTCACTAATGGAGAATATTACTCCTCTATAGTTAATGAATCTCCTTTTGAGGGCTGATGTTATCCAAAAAATATATATATATATTATTTTATGGTCAACCAGGTAATAAATTTCCCAAGCTTAGTTAGAATGAAGTTGGGTAAACCACTACCCAAAACGTATTCAAAGGGTTGTTTGTTTTTTTTCACTTTGGTAGGACCTATTATAGTTTGCACAGTTTAAGGACACAGGATTAAACTATGCAGAGCCATTAATAAGGAGAGTGGTGGCAGGGGCTTTGCCACCAAATGTCAGACTTTGGAAGGTTTTGATGATATTTCCTCTAGAAACTTCATAGTCACCATGGAGTACTTTTATTCACTGCCCTTCACATGATGGCCAACTATAGGCACATTTCCAATGCTACTTCACCCCACAGACACACACCTTTGCCCACAGCTACACACAGGTGGTAAAATGCTTTCTGATTCACAATGAGTGAATGGACTTTAACATTTCATCTGCAGCTATCTTATGGGGCCTCACAGTACTTTGTTTGAGATATATTATTTACTATTTGGTAACATCAATTTTATTCCCCGGATATTTGAAAATGCATTTAATTGAATCCATAAACGATCTCATAACAATGTTCCTGATAGACTGATTTTTATAGCTGGCATGAATTATGCATTACTTAAAGTGCAAAAAGTACATTGCTTCCCAGAGAATGTGTTACCATCTATAAGACCTAATTCAATGAAGAAAAATAGTATTTATATTTTAATATAAGAAATTTAGCATAATCTTTTACTAAGAAAATTGGAAATCATATCTAATTCTAGAAAGGATTTTAAAATATGAACTGACAAGAATGCTTGATTCGTTATTTGCTAGTAGACTCTGGAAGTGAATTGACATGAAGACGGTTGGTCAATGCAGGGATATGAAAAAATGGAGGATGCAAAATCAAAAGTAGGAAAATACTAAATGGCTATTATTCAAATTTTCCAAGGACTTAATATCATTCTAAAAATCGGAATTTCAATGGGAAGACATACGTATTGGCTTTAACTTCTTGATTTCTCAGATCAATACCCTCAAGTCCATTAAATAAATATTAGGCATGTATGATCTTGTGTGATGCTATTGACTATGATTCAGGAGTTGGCAGTTTAATAGGAACTTGCTTTTTATATCAAGTTGTTTATGCCATTAGGTGACCCTTACAAACTAGAATTGGAAGATTTTGTAATACTTGTGGTATGTGCTCAGTCAACCCACACATTCTTTCTGCCCATAGTCTAATGTTTAGTAAAAAAAAATGCATTTATACTTGTCCCTGAAAGATTGTCAATCAATTCTGCTGAAGAGGATTACTTATATTTTTCTTAATTGAAGCAGGAAACACATCTGTTCCGCACAAAACCTCTGAGGTTCCCCTCTCTCTCATTTACTCACCTAAAATTTGATTCCTTTTTTATTTTATTAATTTAAGATCTTGATACCTACCCAATTGAAAAACTTGGTTCCTGGAAGCTCCAGCATATTTATTTGCAGCTTCTCCTCTTGAAATGCAGCAGCAGCTGTTTTCAAGGGAGGTAGAGAAAGGTTAGGCAGGAGATTAGGAAAATAAGAAACATGAGATTTCTACTCCGTGCCAGGCATTTTACAAATTTCCCTGGACCACCCAGTGAAACAGGTGCTATTTCTCTCCCCACTTTACAGCTGAGAACACTGATGAGAAGAGAAGTTAAATGAGTTGTTTCTCGTCTTTAAGCTAATACATGGGTGGAATTTAAATGTT